>NW_024423172.1:0-31501 GCF_014898765.1 Herpailurus yagouaroundi
AAATAAAAAACAGTAGAAGAAAAGGAATTGCCATTTATTAAATGGTCACTATATAAATTATCATTCAAACCAGGACACTGACGAGAACGTTAACAATTCTTAAATACCTATTATATAATTAATCATATAATTCATTGTCCAAACTGGAAGAGTGTAAGAAGGTACTATCAATAATTACACTAGAATAGCAGTCATATCGTTGTCCTTGTGTCCTGAGTACTCTGCCAGGTGTTAAATACAGCTTTGCTCCTGATGTATAAGATATTTGTTTTTTTTCTCTTACGATTACCTTGCCTGTGGTCTTCACTAAGGAAAGATCATTTTCATTCATCTTTGACAGGAATTAAAGTTAATCCCTGCTTAAGATATCTAAGAGGAAAACAGATTCCTCTTCACCTAAAAACATTCATACCATGCCAAGTTCAGAGTGTATCTTTACTCATTACCTTGCGCCCCACCTCTCCCCTACCAGTAAAATATTTAAACACACTTTACGACTAATTTTATAGGGGTATATATGCTATATACGACCTGACAAAATAAATATTGGCAATAAGCTCATGCGTTATTTTTCAGTCAAGTTCTCTAATGTTATATTATCTTTATAATAAAATATTGGATAGGTAGAAATCCAATATTGATTTCATTAAATTTTTAAGCTGTAAGTATTCATTAACTGTAGTAAATCTGAAAGAATAATGATTTTTAATGACTTTTTAAAGTTTATGTATCTATATTCAGAGAGACAGAGATAGCGCGAATAGAGGAGGGACAGAGAGAGACAGGGAAAGAGAAAGAATCCCAGGCAGGCTCTGCACTGCCAGGGCAGAGTCTGACACCCAGTGCAAGGGCTAGAACCCACGAAGCTGTGAAATCATGACCAGAGCTAAAACCAAGAGTTGGACGCTTAACTGACTGAGCCAACCAAGGACACCAATAATTATTTGTTTAATTAAAAGGCTAAAACCTCTGGGACGGGAAAAGGAAGGTAAAATGTAAAGTAATATATATAGCTATAAAACAATTTTTGGAAAACTATGTTGATGACAAAAACAAAAGTTCTCATGTTATTTCCAAACTATTTGTGCTTCAAATAATTTTAATTTTCTCTGGCAATAATATTTATAAAATTACCTTAAATTTAGACATATTTAGGGCATTCAAAGCTCCACGTGAATACATTATTTTGTATGATTCTGATACACAGAAATATTCTTATGTTACATAATGCTGGTGTAGTTAGTTTTATTTTACAGATTTAGGTACTAATTCTCAGTGACTTGCCCAAGGTCAAAAAGGCTTAAAGTAGGCTTCCTAAATTCATATTCCTTCTATTTCTTCAAAGCAAACCTTAGCTCTTAACCTTAGGAGTACCAAAAGCTGTAAAATAAAAAATTGAATCTCACTGCTTCTGTTTGTGATTTCAGAGGAAGCTGTGAAATTCAGAAGCAGTATAAGAACAAGTGACATAAAGACAGCTAAAATATATATATAATTAAAAAGAAATATGATCATATTCAACAGTCTTTGTAACAGTAGGATGGGGAGAGAGAAATAAATTCCTTTGTTATTTAGTTATTTAAAAATTTGACTCCTCTTCCAAGTCATTAGTAAAAATCAGATTCTTTGCCTATTGCCTCAATACTATTTCCATTAAAGAAAAGTAAATTAAATAGTGTTTTTTTCAAGAAATATACATACCTATTATGAAAACAACAATTTCAATACAAATTGTTTATAATAGCTTGATGTGTTGACAGCATATGTTCTAAGAACTCCTACACTGTCCAACAGATAAAAGTCTCAGATGCATGACCTGGAAATTCTATATTCATTTAACTTATTTTTTTTTTTTTTACAGTTTTACTGAGAAACAATTGATATACCTCACAGTATCAGTTAAGATGTACACCATGATGGCTTGATTTACATATACTGAAAAATTATTACCACAATAGGCTCAGTTAACATCCATCTTCTCATACAGATACAATGAAAAGAAGAAAGGAAAAACATTTTTCTCCATGTGATGAGAACTCTTATGATTTACTCCCTTAACATCTTTCCTATGTATCACACAGCAGTGTTAGCTACAGTCATCATGTCATACATTACATCTCTAGCCTTTGTTTATCTTATAACTGTAAGTTTGCATCTTCTGGCCACCTTGCTCCCATTCCCCTCCCACCCCTGTCCTTTTTTTTTCCCCCCTGAATTGTTTATTCTTTTTTTTTTTTTTTGAATTCCACTTATCAGTGAGATCATATAGTATTTGTCTTTCTGTCTTTTTTCACTTAGCAAAACGACTTCAAGTTCTATACATACTTTTGGAAATGTTAGGACTTCTTTTTTTTTATGACTGAATAATACTCCACTGTGTGTGTGCTTTATCCCTTCAATCTGCTGGAGGACACTTAGGTTGTCTTCCATGTCTTGGTTACTGTAAATGCTGCTGCTATGAACATTTGGAGGTGCAGGTATCTTTCCAAGTTAGTTTTATTTTTGTTACCTTTGGGTATATACTGAGAGGTGGAATTGCTGGATGAAATAGTAGTTCTATTTTTAACTTTTTGAGGATCCTTCATACTCTTTTCCATCGTGGCTCCACCCATTTACTCTCTCCCCAACAGTATAGAAGTGTTCCCTTTTCTCCACATCCATGCCAGCATTTGTTACCTCTGGTGTCTTTTTCTTCTCATAGAAAATTCACATTTCCTTTCAGCTGAAAGGGAAGACCTTTGTGCATGTCACTTGTATTGCAATGATTGCCAGAAGACTTGGAGGCTGCTATTAGTAAGGATCCCTGCTGTCACTGCACTTCATGATTTATCACCTTCGCATCTAAGTGGGAGGAGGTCAGATCAGACAGAGGAAACCATTCACTCAAAGGTGGCATTTCTCCTTCCACAGCCAGGGCTTTAAAACCGTAATTCATACTTAATTAACGGCTGTCTTCTGTGTCATGATTTTGTTCATTTAGGTTTTCAATACAAACTGCTACTTCCTAATATATTTCTTGAATAACATTACCATTAAGGCTAGGAGTGTACTTCTGCCAGTAGAAATCCTAATTCCTCTCTTCGATGGAAGAAATCGGCTACTATGTCAAGGTTCGTTCAAAGGATGAAGGTCAAGAAATTTTATGATTTAAAACACTGTGCCACATATTATATCCTTTCCAAATTCTAATTTATAGTCAGTGACATCTGTTTACCTATTCTCTTTAATTAACATTTATGAAAGCATACAAATATTTTATAGCCCTAATAGATGAGATACTTAGCAATGCTTTATTGACTTTCATTATCTTTACAAGGCAGCTCAATAATAAATAGTTGAGGTGTTCAGAATATAACCCCAGACCTACTTTTACTGGTACTGTGTTTCTCTATCTCTTAAACCTGAAATTTATAGCAAGTGGAAATAAATTTATCATCCACTGGGAATATTCATCTAGGTCTGAGAGATCAAATTTATATTCAGCATGTTCTCTAAGTATCTCATCAATTTGGGGATGGGTTCAAAGGAGAGCAATGCTTCTCTGAGACTACGAATAATTAAAAATAAACATGGCCCTCCCTTTTGTAATCTTGTATTACCGTGCTGGTTTCAGATTTTATTTTCAGTTACCGCATTTTAATACATTCCTCTTAGTATATAATGTGGCTTTTTTTTTAAATATAGTTTGTCCTGGAAATTGTTATTTCACCCAAGACAAACTACAACAAGATCACAAGAAGACTAAGTACAAAATGATATGAAAACTCATTTATCACCTGTAAAACACTCAGTTTTATTAATAGAGAGAACTGTCTCTGCCCAATTCTATACTATGTTCACCAACACTGTATGTCAACTAACTGGAATTGAAATAAATACTTAGAAAAAAGTTAAGTTTTAGATAAAAGTAATGAATGATAGAATATTTATTAAGTAAATAAACTTTGACCATATTGCTAACTTTTGATGGCACCTACGGCATTCATCCCCATGCAATCACTTAAAATGTAAGCCAACTGTCAGATATTTAATATAGATGAGATAAATATGGCTTGATGTTAATATAGCACTTTGGAGGTTCTTAGGCTATTTCATTTGAGAGATGCCTTGATTTTTAAGGAACCCAAAAGTAATTCACACAGCTTTCCCAGAAATTTAACATCTCCTAAGTTTTCACATTCTATGTTGGGAGCTGCAGATTCATGTTTTTGATATAATAAATGTCCAGTTAATAATAGTCTAGAAGGAGAGTTCTTTTTTATCCTTAATATAACTTACCTGTTGCATTAAAATTAAGCTACAGGGGCGCCTGGGTGGCGCAGTCGGTTAAGCGTCCGACTTCAGCCAGGTCACGATCTCACGGTCCGTGAGTTCGAGCCCCACGTCAGGCTCTGGGCTGATGGCTCAGAGCCTGGAGCCTGTTTCCGATTCTGTGTTTCCCTCTCTCTCTGCCCCTCCCCCGTTCATGCTCCGTCTCTCTCTGTCCCAAAAATAAATAAACGTTGAAAAAAAAATTTATTTAATAAAATTAAGCCCTACATTCATGTTGACTCATGTACTAAAACATGTGGCAACAAACTTATAAGCTCTTTTCCTAACATCGTGATTGTCTCATGGATGGTTATGTATTTGTTTTCATTTAAAATAAGTAGCTGATATGTGTTTGTATCAAGTTTTATGATACCGTATTGACTTTTTTTTAATTTTTTTAATTTTGGATTAATTACAGAATTATAGAAAAGCTGCAAAGATTACATTCAGAGTTCTCATATAAGCTTTACAAAAATTTCCTTGATGTTAACATCTTATAATGTCACATATATTACAACTAAGAAACCAACATTTGTATATTCTTATGAACTGAATTACAGATTGCACTTGGATTTCACCAGTTTTTCCACTAATATCCTTTTACTGTTTCAAGATCCAATCTAGGATTTCCTCACTGCATTTAGTTGTCACATCTCCTTAGGATACTCCAGACTGTGACAATTCCTTGGGATGGAATGTCTTCTCATCCCAGTATGTAAGGATTAGACTATTTCAAAATGACATCACTAAGGATGTTAAATTTGATCATTTGGTTAGGGTGATGTTCATTTGCCAGGATTCTCCACTGTAAAGGGACTATTTTTCCTTTCCTTACCCCATTATTTGGAAATGAGTCATTAAATTCACCCCATAGTCTCAAGGTTAGCAAAACTCTACATTCTGGAAGTGGGGAGTGGTAATCTAACAAGTCACAAAGAAGATTTGTCCTTTCTCCCCTGCCCTTATATTTAAAATAGGATAATATTATCACCACTGCCTCATGTCAATGATGTCTGTTTTCCAGAGATGAGTATCATTCACTAATATATAAGTGTATGTAATTAGACAGTAATTTGGAGAGGAAGTTTTTTTCAAGGTCTCACCAATTACTGGTCTCTTTAGCTTTCCATAAGAGAGAGGAAATGCATTTTCCCCTTTTGAAATGCCTACTTTTCATATTTTAATGTAAAGAGATTGCACCCAGAAGTGAGAATCTAAAATACTTTTAGCAGACTTGATTACTTGCAATGTGAAAATCATATTATACTAGCAAACATTTTACAGTGTTTTATAACTTTAGCAATTCTTACAATCATTTTCATTAACTGTTCTTTCTAAAGATATCCTATGAGGTAGGCCTAGTGTGCACTTGGTCAACTCTCTAAGTCTAGGTAAGTTTACTTATGATTCCAAACCTCTCCCTCTCCCTCAAGCAGGATTAAATTAAAAATAAACAGAATTTAGGAATACTGAAATACAGAAAAATTTATTCAAATTCTTAAAGGGCATAAGTATACTTATTATTAGAAACCAAATTATACAGAAAATACATAGAAAAGACAATCTCTACCTGTAAGAAAGTGATTACCTAGTATACGTAGATAGATGCAGTAAACAAATAATCTTACAGTGAATACAAGCTGCTATAAAAACAGAAAAGGGGAGTTTGTGTGGCACCAAAGCAGGAGAGTTTAATTCATCTTTCAGGCCAATGAATACATCTTAGAGAAAATGACATATACTCTGAGCCTTGAAGGGGGCATTAACCAGCGGGACAATGGGCAAGTAGAGATTCTTGGCAGAGAAAAGTATAGAAAAGTACACATGAAGGCAAATGATATATGCAGAACAGGCCACTTTCAGGGAAATACAAATAGTTTTCATATGACAGAATGCGAGGGGTGATTGCAGATAAGAGGGCTGAGGAAAACACCAGGGGCCAAATCATGAATGGACTTATGCTATGTGAAAGAATTTATACTTTAACCTAAAGGCTAAGAAAATCTAACTGGGTAGTTTTATATTATTTTTATTTTTATTTTTTGAGAGAGAGTGTGCATGCGCAAGTGGGGGAGGGGCAGAGGGAGAGGAAGAGAAAGAGAATTTTAAGCAGGCTCCATGCCCAATGCAGAATCCAATGCAGGGTTCTCATGATCATGAGATCATGACCTGAACCAAAATTAGGAGTCACCCAGTTGCCCTATAATTTGTATTTTTAAGAAAAGTTTGTCATAGTGTCAAGACAGAAAGGCCACATACAATGTAACTGCAGTAAAGAAAGTAGAAGGGCTTGATTGTAGCAGTGAGAATGGAGGAAGATGAGTTATTTGCCAAGGTGTTTAAAAGACAAAATTGATAGGACTTGGTGAATTGATTAAATTTCCACTGTGAAGATCAAGTTTCTTTCAGGTAAAGCTTGGGTAGGAGGAAAATAAGATGAAGGTTGTTTCAGATAATGAAGGTGATCAAACACAAGAAAAAATATGGAAACATCACAAATGAAGGTTAAACAACATTCTACTAAACAATGAATGGGTCAACCAGGAAACCAAAGAATAAATGAAAAAAAAAAAATACATGGAAACAAATGAAAATGAAAACACACCTGTCCAAAACTTTTGGGATGTAGCAAAAGTGGTCCTAAAAGGGCAGTAGATAGCAATACAGGCCTACACTAAGAAGCAAGAAAAATCTCAAAGAAACAATCCAACGTTATACTTAAAGGAGCTAAAAGAGAACAACACACAAAATCTAAAGCCAGCAGAGGGAAGGAAATATGAAACATCAGAGCAGAAATAAATGATATAGAAACTAAAAAACCAACAGAACAATGAAATCAGGAGCTGGTTCTTTGAAAAAATTACTAAAATTGATACACCAGTGGCCAGACTTATCAAAAATAAAGGATAAAGTACCCAAATAAATAAAATTCCAAATGAGAGAGGAGAACAAACACCACCACAGAATACAAACAGTCATAAGAGAATATTATGAAAAACTATATGCCAACAAGATTGGACAACTCGGAATAAATTCCTAGAAACATATACAGTACCAAAACTGAAACAGGAATAAACAGAAAACTTGAACAGACCAATATCAACAACAAAAATTAATCAGTATTCAAAAAACTCCCAATAAACAGAAATCTAGGAACAAATGGCTTCACAGGCAAATACTACCAAACATTTAAAGATTTAATACTGATTCTTCTCAAACTATTCCAAAAATAGAAAATGAGAACTTCTAAACGCCTTCTATGAGGCCAGCATTACCCTAATACCAAAACCAGATAGACTCCACTTAAAAAAATAAAAAAGAATTATAGGCCAATATCCCTGATGATTAAGTATGCAAAAACTCTCAATAAAATACTAGCAACCTGAATCCAACATTCCATTAAAAAATCATTCACCATGATCAAGTGGGATTTATTCCTGGGATGCAAGCATAGTTCAATATTTGCCAATCAACATGATACACTACATTAATAAAAGAAAGGATGAGAGCCCTATGATCCTCTCAGTAGATGCAGATAAAGCATTCGACAAAGTACAACAACCATTCATGATAACAGCCCTCAACGAAGTAGGAACAGATGTGCTATACCTCAACATAACAAAGGCCATATATGAAAAACACACAGCTAATATCCTCAATGGGAAAAAAAAAACCGAGAGCTTTTCCTCTACAGTCAGGAACAAGACAGGGATGTCCATTCTCACCCTGTTATTTAACATGGTACTACAAGTCTTAGCTACTACAATCAGACAACAAAAAGCAATAAAAGGCATCCAAAGTGGCAAAAAAGATGTCAAACTTTCACTATTTGCAGATGACATGATACTCTATAGACAAAACCCCAAAGACTCCACCCAAAACCTACTAGAATGGATACACCAATTCAGTAAAGTCACAGGATACAAAATCAATGTACAGACATCTGCTGCATTTCTATACACCAATAAGGAAGCAACAAAAGAGAAATTAAGGAATCAGCACATTTACAACTGCACCAAAAGCAATAAGATAGCTAGGAATCAACCTAACCCAACAGGTAAAAGACCTGTACTCTGAAAACTGTAAAACACTGATGAAAGAAACAGAAGAGGACACAAAGGAATAGAAAAGCATTCCATGCTCATGGATTAGAAAGACGAATATTGTTAAAATGTCTATACTAAAAGCAATGTACACATTTAAAGCAATCCCTATCAAAATACCACCAATATTTTTCACAGAGCTAAAACAAACTATCTTAAAATTTATGTGGAATCACAAAAGACCCCAAATAGCTAAAGCAATCTTGAAAAAGAAAGGCAAAGCTGGAGGCATCACAATTCTGGAATTCAAGCTATATTACAAAGCTGTCCTAGCACAACAAATAGATACATAAATCAATATAACATAATTGAAAACCCAGAAATGAACCCACAACTATATGGTCAATTAATCTACAACACAGCAGGCAAGAATTTCCAATGGTGAAAGGATAGTCTCTTCACCCAATGGTGTTGGAAAACTTGACAGTGACATGCAAAAGAATGAAACTGGACTACTTTTTTATGCTATACACAAAAATATACCAAAATGCATTTAAGACCTCAATGTGATACTTGAAACCATAAAATTCCTAGAACAAGATTAACGGGAAGTAACTTCTTTGACACCAGCCATAGCAACTTCTTTCTACATAGGTGTCTTGGGGCAAGGGAAACAAAAGCAAAAATAAACTATTGGAACCACACCAAAATAAAAAGCTTCTGCACAGTGAAAGAAATAACCAAAGCATCTAAGAGGAAATTTGCAAAAGACATATCTCATAAAGGGTTAGTATCCAAAATATATAAAAAACAACCTCTAAAACTCAACACCCCAAAAAATCCAATTAAAAAATGGGCAGAAGACATGAAAAGATATTTCTCCAAAGAAGACATACAGATGGCCAACAGACACATGAAAAGATGTTCAATGTCGGTCATCATCAGGGAAATACACAACAAATCTACAATATGAAATCACCTCACACCTGTCAGAATGGCTAAAATCAACAACACAAGAAATAACAGGCATTAATGAGGATGTGGGAAAAAAAACGAACACTCTTACACTGTTGCTATGAATGCAAACAGGTGCAGCCACTCTGGAAAACAGTAGGAAGGTTCCTCAAAAAGTTAAAAAGAGAACTACTATGTGATTCAGCAGTTGAACTACTAGGTATTTACCCAAAGAATACAAAATCCTAATTCAAGGGGAAACATGTACCCTGAGGTTTATAGCAGCATTATCTACAACAGCCGAACTAGGGAAACAGCCCAAGTAGCCATCAACTGATGAATGGATAAAGAAGATGTGGTACGTACACACACACACACACACACACACACACACACACACACACACACACTAAGGAACATTCCTCAATCATAAAAACGAATGAAATATTGCTATTTGCAACAATATGGATGGAAATAGAGTGTTAAGCTAAGTGAAATGTCAGAGAAAGACAAATACCATACGATTTCATTCATATGTGGATTTTAAGAAACAAAACAAATGAGCAAAGGGGAAAAAAAGAGAAAAAGGCAAACCAAGAAATAGACCCTTAATTACAGAGAACAAACTGATGGTTACAACAGGGAAGGTGGGTGGAGGGATGGGTTAAATAGGTGATGGGGATTAAGGATCACACTTGTGGTTATGAGCCCCAGATGATGTATGGAAGTGTTGAATCACTATATTGTACACCTGAAACTAATATTACACTGACTGTTTAAATAAAAACGTAAATAAAACTTTAAGTAAAAACTTAAAAAAAAGCATATGGGAACAAAGATACTGTGGTTTCTTATTTCTTTCCAGAAGATCGACTATTATTCAACACTAAAAAAAGATGAGCCATCAAGTCATGAAAAGACATGGAAGAAGCTACTTGCATATCAGTAAGTAAAAGAAGCCAATACAAAAGAGTTACATAGTGTGTGATTTCAACTATATGACATTCTGTAAAAGGCAGAAACATGGAGACAGTGCCAGAGGTTGAGTTGGGGGAAGGATATACAGGTAGAGCACAGATCATTTTTAGGGCAGTGAAAACACTCTAACAAAATTACAGTGATAGATACATATCATTCTATTTCTGTCCAAACCCACGGCATGTACATTAAGAGTGAACCCTAAAGTTAACTATGGACTTTGGAGGATTATGATGTGTAAATACGTTCATCCTTGGTAACAAATGTACCATTGTACCATTGTGGTGAGTAATGTTGATAATGGGAAAGGCTATGTCTGTGTGGGGACATGGGTATATGGGAAATCTCTAAATCTTCATCTCAGTGAAGGTTCAGGTTCATGCTACAAACCTGAAACTGTTCTGAAAAAGTCTTTTTTTTTTAAAGTGATGTTAAAAGTATTACAATAGAAACCCTTTCCCTCTAAAAACATTTTATTACTTGTAAAATACAACTAGGGCAATCATGACACTTGAATTACTCATAAGTTAAAAAAAATGATGTCACAATTTTATATAATATTTTATTAATGTGATATTTTTCTTGATCATGACATTTTTTGGCTCATATTTCTGCAAATTCATTTATTAGATCATCACAATTTGTACTTTTATACTTTGTTATTCATTAAGAAAGCTGATAACAATGTCAGTCCCTCTTGGACAATATAAAATTACAAGTAAGTTTTGATAATTTTTAATTCTGAGAAAGATCTTCCTTCTGATGCAACTGTTACTGGAGTTAAGAGGATTTTATAAGATGCAACATTAGGATAAATTCTGATTTATTGTTTTGAAATATAAATTTTAGAACATCCAGAGTTGGTGATTTAACATGCAAAAGAATTCTAAAAAGATTTGACTCCATAGAAATCAGTGTAGTGTAAGTTTTAATTTAAGGGTAAATTTATACAATAGTATTTGATTGTTTCCTCTGAAACTTATAACTTGTGGAGTCTGTGCAAGAAACTAGGTGTGGGTTTATAATTTGTACATAACTCAAAGTGCCTATTTATATAATCTTTCACTGTATCTTCAATTATGAGAAAAAATATTTTAAAAGCTGTCTTTTCTTTAACTGGTTCATCCAAAGCCCATATGAAAACGGTGTTCTTTTCCACTAAATGTGATGGTCTTTAAGTTTAATTTATGTTTCTAAACCTGTGTATATTAGTTTTGCAATGATATGGTGTTATCAGAATGAGAGATTCTAAACTTTTGAACAATCCCGTTAACTCCTTGATATACTTTATTGCAATGTCCACTTACATACTATTATTTTTTTTTAATTTTTTTAACGTTTATTTATTTTTTGAGACAGAGAGAGACAAAGCATGAACGGGGGAGGGTCAGAGAGAGGGAGACACAGAATCTGAAACAGGCTCCAGGCTCTGAGCCGTCAGCACAGAGCCTGACGCAGGGCTCGAACTCACGGACTGCGAGATCATGACCTGAGCCGAAGTCGGCCGCTTAACCGACTGAGCCACCCAGGCGCCCCCATACTATTATTTTTTATTAACTTAATGACAAAGTTTACTGCTGAACCACCAATTCCAGCCCTCAAGACACAGAGTTAATATTTACAGATGTTGTAGGTATGAAATTGAATCACGACAGACAAGCCAGCCTCCCACTGCAAGTCTCAGCACCACCAGCATACGGAGTGCTTGCTCTGTTAAGGCTTCAGCCAGAGCTGCCATCACTGTTTAGGCTGTAGCTGCCCCTGTCACCACTGTTAATCTGGGTCTGGTTTCCAGATTAAAGAGGGGCTCATCTTGGAGCTCTGCTGCATTGCAGGCTGCTCTGAGGCGTGAGACTACAAAGGAAATCGCTCTTTGAAACGATTAATATGATTATAAACTCCTAGTAAGAGTGACGAGACAGAACGCAAATTACCAATATCAAGAATAAAGAAGGGGCACCACTACAGATTTTAAAAGAATCAGATCCAGAATTAGTTCATGAAGGTCACTAAACAAACATACAACAACAGGAATAACAGCAACAACAGCAACAAGCAGCAACTCTATGGAGAGGAAAAAATACACTTTCCAGAGTTGTCACATTAAATTTCCAGTTTTGAACAAAAATAATTAGAAGTCATACAAAGAAACTGGAAAGTGTGGCCCATACACAGAAAAGAGAAATCAGTAAAAAGTATCATCACAGATGCCCTGATGTTGAACTTACTAGACAAAGACTTTATTTTTTTTTTTAATTTTTTTTTCAACGTTTATTTATTTTTGGGACAGAGAGAGACAGAGCATGAACGGGGGAGGGGCAGAGAGAGAGGGAGACACAGAATCGGAAGCAGGCTCCAGGCTCCGAGCCATCAGCCCAGAGCCTGACGTGGGGCTCGAACTCACGGACCACGAGATCGTGACCTGGCTGAAGTCGGACGCTTAACCGACTGCGCCACCCAGGCGCCCCTAGACAAAGACTTTAAATCAACTATTATCAATATGTTTAAAGAAAAAAAGGAAACCACGTCTAAAGGATTACAGGAATTTATCAGAATATTGTCTCACAAAATAGTTTCAGTAAGAAGAATGGATTTACTAAATGTAGGAAGTAACTAGGAGCAGAAAGTCTAGGTAAGGGAATGTTATGGTGGTATAAAGATTATGGATTTAGTTGCCTGTACCACAAGGGAGAAAACAAACACTTAAGTGACATGATGGGACCACACAGAGGGTTCAGTTAGCAACTGACACAATAAATGAAGTAGAACAAATACACAGCTTTAAGATCCAGAGATTATTACTATCGGTTAAGTTACGTATTTGCTACTGTATCTCTACCAGTGTGGATTTTTCTTCTGATTTGGTCAAGATCGTCTTCTTAGAAAGGGCTTTTTCAAATGTATTTTTATTTCTGCTTCTATATTTTATGTCATGCAATTAATCTTGCTCAAAAAGTTGGTAAATGCTGGTAATTTTTCAAAATTTGTCTAAATGGCATCTCCTAAAACCTTCCTTGCTATTTCAGCCATAATAATCATTGCTTCTCAAAATTTCCTAGGATGTGACTGATTCTACCAGATATTGTATCTCTACAATTTGGACTGATTTTGCCTATAAAAGGCCATTTGGCAATATGTGGAGACATCTGACAATGTCTGCCAACTGAAGAACTGTGCTTCTGGCATGAATGAGTAGAGGGACCAGAGATGCTGCTGAGCTTCATATAGTGCAAAAGACAGCCTGCCCAAACAAAGAATTATCCAGCCAAAAATACTGTCAGTGCCAGCATCGAGAAACACTGGTTTAGGCACATAATATATGATAGGTAGACAGTGCAAACAAATCCATAATAAAACATTTCTGAAAAGAGCAAGCATCCACAGTGAATTATTATAGTTCCAACTAAAAGCATAAACATCGAATCTAGGACAGGCAAAAATCCTAAAGTCAAGAAGTCCATAGTATGGGCATGTCAACTTGGGTCCTCCATAAAGCAGATACCAACACAGAATCGACATGCATGATATTTATGGAGAAAAATGCTTACTAATGCTAACAGGGAAGGAGCAAAACTCATGGAGAGACTTACAGACCCTGATGGAATTCTCCCACCTAAGACAGACATAGGGAAGAAAGTTGGCCAGAAAAAGCCGTAGACCCCCACACAATTCTGAGGGGGTCTCAGTTAAGCCAATGGGAAGTGCTTGGACCAAAAATACCAATGAGAAGAATGTCACATGGAGCATTCTTGGATCTAGCATTACACTGTGCACAGGCAGTGGCTGGGAATAGCCCAAGAGAAGTATGGTCTTGGCACTGACCCCAGAGTCGATGCAAAAGTAAGGCTGACAGTGAAGCATGCTTCCTACGGCAAGTTCTCTCAGAGAGAGAGATCTGAGCAATATACCTTTACAGTCATCAAAATAGTTATTTGAAAATCATTCAACAGAAAATCTTTTTGCTTGTCTAGGAGCTTCAATAACACAGCTGTGAAATGGGAGGGAAGATGGCGGTGTAGGAGCACGCTGGGCTCACCGCGCGTCCTGCTGATCACTTAGATTCCACCTACACCTGCCTAAATAACCCAGAAAACCACCAGAGGATTAGCAGAACGGAGTCGCCAGAGCCAAGCACAGACGAGAGGCCCACGGAAGAGGGTAGGAAGGGCGGCGAGGCGGTGCGCGCTCCACGGACTGGCGGGAGAGAGCCGGGGCGGAGGGGCGGCTCGCCGGCCAAGCAGAGCCCCCGAGTCTGGCTTGCAAAAAGTGGAGGGGCCTGATGGACTGTGTTCCGACAGCAAGCGCGACTTAGCGTCTGGGAGGTCATAAGTTAACAGCTCTGCTCAGAAAGCGGGAAGGCTGGAGGACAAAGGGAAGGAGAGCTGCTGAGCCCCCGGACGACAGAGCTCAGTTTGGTGGGGAACAAAGGCACTCGCCAGCGCCATCTCCCCCGCCCATCCCCCAGCCAAAATCCCAAAGAGAACCAGTTCCTGCCAGGGAACTTGCTCGCTCCACACAAACACCCACCTCTGCGCTTCTGCGGAGCCAAACCTCCAGCAGTGGATCTGACTCCCTCCTGCTGCCACAGGGCCCCTCCTGAAGTGGATCACCTAAGGAGAAGCAAGCTAAGCCTCCCCTCCTGCCCCTGTGCACCTTGCCTACCCACCCCAGCTAAGATGCCAGATCCCCAGCGTCACAAGCCTGGCAGTGTGCAAGTAGCCCAGACAGGCCACCCCACCCCACAGTGAATCCAGCCACTAGGAGAGGGGAAGAGAAGGCACGCACCAGTCTGACTGTGGCCCCAGCGGTGGGCTGGGGGCAGACATCAGGTCTGACTGCGGCTCCGCCCACCAACTCCAGTTATACACCACAGCACAGGGGAAGTGCCCTGCAGGTCCTCACCACGCCAGGGACTATCCAAAATGACCAAGCGGAAGAATTCCCCCTCAGAAGAATCTCCAGGAAATAACAACAGCTAATGAGCTGATCAAAAAGGATTTAAATAATATAACAGAAAGTGAATTTAGAATAATAGTCATAAAATTAATCTTTGGGCTTGAAAACAGTATAGCTGACAGCAGAGAATCTCTTGCTACAGAGATCAAGGGACTAAGGAACAGTCACGAGGAGCTGAAAAACGCTTTAAACGAAATGCATAACAAAATGGAAACCACCACAGCTCGGATTCAAGAGGCAGAGGAGAGAATAGGTGAACTAGAAGATAAAGTTATGGAAAAAGAGGAAGCTGAGAAAAAGAGAGAGAAAAAAATCCAGGAGTATGAGGGGAAAATTAGAGAACTAAGTGATACACTAAAAAGAAATAATATACGCATCATTGGTATCCCAGAGGAGGAAGAGAGAGGGAAAGGTGCTGAAGGGGTACTTGAAGAAATAATAGCTGAGAACTTCCCTGAACTGGGGAAGGAAAAAGGCATTGAAATCCAAGAGGCACAGAGAACTCCCTTCAGACGTCACTTGAATCGATCTTGTGCACGACATATCATAGTGAAACTGGCAAAATACAAGGATAAAGAGAAAATTCTGAAAGCAGCAAGGGGTAAACGTGCCCTCACATATAAAGGGAGACCTATAAGACTCGTGACTGATCTCTCTTTTGAAACTTGGCAGGCCAGAAAGAACTGGCATGAGATTTTCAGTGTGCTAGACAGAAAAAATAGGCAGCCGAGAATCCTTTATCCAGCAAGTCTGTCATTTAGAATAGAAGGAGAGATAAAGGTCTTCCCAAACAAACAAAAACTGAAGGAATTTGTCACCACTAAACCAGCCCTACAAGAGATCCTAAGGGGGACCCTGTGAGACAAAGTACCAGAGACATCACTACAAGCATAAAACATACAGACATCACAATGACTCTAAACCCATATCTTTCTATAATAACACTGAATGTAAATGGATTAAATGCGCCAACCAAAAGACATAGGGTATCAGAATGGATAAAAAAACAAGACCCATCTATTTGCTGTCTACAAGAGACTCATTTTAGACCTGAGGACACCTTTAGATTGAGAGTGAGGGGATGGAGAACTAGTTATCATGCTACTGGAAGCCAAAAGAAAGCTGGAGTAGCCATACTTATATCAGACAAACTAGACTTTAAATTAAAGGCTGTAACAAGAGATGAAGAAGGACATTATATAATAGTGACAGGGTCTATCCATCAGGAAGAGCTAACAATTATAAATGTCTATGCGCCGAATACCGGAGCGCCCAAATATATAAAACAATTACTCATAAACATAAGCAACCTTATTGATAAGAATGTGGTAATTGCAGGGGACTTTAACACCCCACTTACAGAAATGGATAGATCATCTAGACACACGGTCAATAAAGAAACAAGGGCCCTGAATGAGACATTGGATCAGATGGACTTGACAGATATATTTAGAACTCTGCATCCCAAAGCCACAGAATATACTTTCTTCTCGAGTGCACATGGAACATTCTCCAAGATAGATCATATACTGGGTCACAAAACAGCCCTTCATAAGTTGACAAGAATTGAAATCATACCATGCATCCTTTCAGACCACAATGCTATGAAGCTTGAAATCAACCACAGAAAAAAGTCTGGAAAACCTCCAAAAGCATGGAGGTTAAAGAACACCCTACTAACGAATGACTGGGTCAACCAGGCAATTTGAGAAGAAATTAAAAAATATATGGAAACAAACGAAAATGAAAATACAACAATCCAAACGCTTTGGGACGCAGCGAAGGCAGTCCTGAGAGGAAAATACATTGCAATCCAGGCCTATCTCAAGAAACAAGAAAAATCCCAAATACAAAATCTAACAGCACACCTAAAGGAAATAGAAGCAGAACAGCAAAGGCAGCCTAAACCCAGCAGAAGAAGAGAAATAATAAAGATCAGAGCAGAAATAAACAATATAGAATCTAAAAAAACTGTAGAGCAGATCAACGAAACCAAGAGTTGGTTTTTTGAAAAAATAAACAAAATTGACAAACCTCTAGCCAGGTTTCTCAAAAGGAAACGGGAGATGACCCAAATAGATAAAATCATGAATGAAAATGGAATTATGACAACCAATCCCTCAGAGATACAAACAATTATCAGGGAATACTATGAAAAATTACATGCCAACAAATTGGACAACCTGGAAGAAATGGACAAATTCCTGAACACCCACACTCTTCCAAAACTCAATCAGGAGGAAATAGAAAGCTTGAACAGACCCATCACCAGCGAAGAAATTGAATCAGTTATCAAAAACCTCCCAACCAATAAGAGTCCAGGACCAGATGGCTTCCCAGGGGAGTTCTACCAGACGTTTAAAGCAGAGATAATACCTATCCTTCTCAAGCTATTCCAAGAAATAGAAAGGGAAGGAAAACTTCCAGACTCATTCTATGAAGCCAGTATTACTTTGATTCCTAAACCAGACAGAGACCCAGTAAAAAAAGAGAACCACAGGCCAATATCCCTGATGAATATGGATGCCAAAATTCTCAATAAGATACTAGCAAATCGAATTCAACGGCATATAAAAAGAATAAAAAGAATTATTCACCATGATCAAGTGGGATTCATTCCTGGGATGCAGGGCTGGTTCTACATTCGCAAATCAATCAACGTGATACATCACATTAACAAAAAAAAAAGAGAAAAACCATATGATCCTGTCAATCGATGCAGAAAAGGCCTTTGACAAAATCCAGCACCCTTTCTTAATAAAAACCCTTGAGAAAGTCGGGATAGAAGGAACATACTTAAAGATCATAAAAGCCATTTATGAAAAGCCCACAGCTCACATCACCCTCAATGGGGAAAAACTGAGAGCTTTTTCCCTGAGATCAGGAACACGACAGGGATGCCCACTCTCACCACTGTTGTTTAACATAATGCTGGAAGTTCTAGCATCAGCAATCAGACAACAACAGGAAATCAAAGGCATCAAAATTGGCAAAGATGAAGTCAAGCTTTCGCTTTTTGCAGATGACATGATATTATACATGGAAAATCCGATAGACTCCACCAAAAGTCTGCTAGAACTGATACGTGAATTCAGCAAAGTTGCAGGATACAAAATCAATGTACAGAAATCAGTTGCATTCTTATACACTAACAATGAAGCAACAGAAAGACAAATAAAGAAACTGATCCCATTCACAATTGCACCAAGAAGCATAAAATACCTAGGAATAAATCTAACCAAAGATGTAAAGGATCTGTATGCTGAAAACTATAGAAAGCTTATGAAGGTAATTGAGGAAGATTTAAAGAAATGGAAAGACATTCCCTGCTCATGGATTGGAAGAATAAATATTGTCAAAATGTCAATACTACCCAAAGCTATCTACACATTCAATGCAATCCCAATCAAAATTGCACCAGCATTCTTCTCGAAACTAGAACAAGCAATCCTAAAATTCATATGGAACCACAAAAGGCCCCGAATAGCCAAAGTAATTTTGAAGAAGAAGACCAAAGCAGGAGGCATCACAATCCCAGACTTTAGCCTCTACTACAAAGCTGTCATCATCAAGACAGCATGGTATTGGCACAAAAACAGACACATAGACCAAGGGAATAGAATAGAAACCTCAGAACTAGACCCACAAACGTATGGCCAACTAATCTTTGACAAAGCAGGAAAGAATATCCAATGGGAAAAAGACAGTCTCTTTAACAAATGGTGCTGGGAGAACTGGACAGCAACATGCAGAAGGTTGAAACTAGACCACTTTCTCACACCATTCACAAAAATAAACTCAAAATGGATAAAGGACCTGAATGTGAGACAGGAAACCATCAAAACCTTAGAGGAGAAAGCAGGAAAAGACCTCTCTGACCTCAGCCGTAGCAATCTCTTACTCGACACGTCCCCAAAGGCAAGGGAATTAAAAGCAAAAGTGAATTACTGGGACCTTATGAAGATAAAAAGCTTCTGCACAGCAAAGGAAACAACCAACAAAACTGAAAGGCAACCAACAGAATGGGAAAAGATATTTGCAAATGACATATCGGACAAAGGGCTAGTATCCAAAATCTATAAAGAGCTCACCAAACTCCACACCCGAAAAGCAAATAACCCAGTGAAGAAATGGGCAGAAAACATGAATAGACACTTCTCTAAAGAAGACATCTGGATGGCCAACAGGCACATGAAAAGATGTTCAGCGTCACTCCTTATCAGGGAAATACAAATCAAAACCACACTCAGGTATCACCTCACGCCAGTCAGAGTGGCCAAAATGAACAAATCAGGAGACTATAGATGCTGGAGAGGATGTGGAGAAACGGGAACCCTCTTGCACTGTTGGTGGGAATGCAAATTGGTGCAGCCGCTCTGGAAAGCAGTGTGGAGGTTCCTCAGAAAATTAAAAATAGACCTACCCTATGACCCAGAAATAGCACTGCTAGGAATTTATCCAAGGGACACAGGAGTACTGATGCATAGGGGCACTTGTACCCCAATGTTCATAGCAGCACTCTCAACAATAGCCAAATTATGGAAAGAGCCTAATTGTCCATCAACTGATGAATGGATAAAGAAATTGTGGTTCATATACACAATGGAGTACTACGTGGCAATGAGAAAAAATGAAATATGGCCTTTTGTAGCAACGTGGATGGAACTGGAGAGTGTGATGCTAAGTGAAATAAGCCATACAGAGAAAGACAGATACCATACGGTTTCACTCTTATGTGGATCCTGAGAAACTTAACAGAAACCCATGGGGGAGGGGAAGGAAAAAAAAAAGAGGTTAGAGTGGGAGAGAGCCAAATCATAAGAGACTGTTAAAAACTGAGAACAAACTGAGGGTTGATGGGGGTGGGAGAGAGGGGAGGATGGGTGATGGGTATTGAGGAGGGCACCTTTTGGGATGAGCACTGGGTGTTGTATGGAAACCAATTTGACAATAAATTCATATCTAAATAAAAAAATAATAAATAAATAAATAAATAAATAAATAAAAATGAATAAATGTTAAAAAAAAGAAATAAAAAAAAAGGCCAGATCAAAAAAAAAAAAATAACACAGCTGAAAGAATATTATCTAATAGAAAAATAAAAAGAGAATATCCTATTTAGAAAACTAGCTGTGTTATTTACTTTGAGGTTGGATCAGTAAATTTAGTATTTCTGAGTTAACAAGTGCATGTATGAAAGGCGTATGAGTTGTGTAGCACACTTGTAATAACAAGGTAGACAAACATTTTAATCTAAGTTTCAAAGAGATACTCCTTGGAAACATACGCAGGAATTTTTACTTAAATAACTTGAAATAAAAAAGGAAAAGGTCACTATGCAATTATGTATTTATAACAACTTTTACAGAACTAAAAAAATGCCACATATGTTTTTGAAAGCAGTCTTGGAAAGATGCCACATTCAAAATAAAATTTTAAACATATGAATATATATTCACATTTCAGCTAAAAATGTACTTACTTATGATTAAAAGATACTTTACTCAACCTACTCAAAGCAATTTTATCATCCCTTACACCATATGCTAGTTTCTTTAGTTACATAGTCAGTATACCAGGTTACTCATTTAGGCTTTGATTCCCTCCCTTCTCTCCCCTCTATATCTAGATTGCTACTAAAACTAAACACTCCCACATCCTTAATTGTTCATAAAGTCATTTCTGCCTTTCTTTTCCGCTTGTCCCTATTCTTGTTCAGGATCACTTTACCTTTTACATTTGTTTTGCATAGAATATTAATTTCTGTTTCAAATAGTTTGTTCTACATTTCTCTTACATTCTTTGCACGAATGCCAAAATGATCATCTGAAAGCACATTTTATCCCTTACAAGTGCCCTTCAGAGAATCCCTTACTGTATGGCACAGCCATTAGCCAGCTATACGTGGATGTCTTCCAAATTGGTATCTCCATCCCCAGTATTTTTCCTTAATTCCTGAATCATGTATCTACCTGGCAACTCCACTTTGATCTCTCATACACAACCCTAATTTAACATGACCCTTTACCCACAAATCTGTGCCTCTCCCGGCCTACATTCTCTCATAATTAAAAACTCTATCCTTTCATTCACTGACTTCTATTCTTCTCACTTTATCACAACCTAACCACACACACACATGCTGTCAGATTAACCTTCAAAATATATCAATTTATACTTTTGAGATAAGTATCCAGCTCCTACTATGTAGTAGGTAATGTTTTAAGTATATGGGATAGAGAGGCAAAAATTCCCATGTTCCTGGAGCATATATTAGCCTCTGAGTAAAAGTCTGTAGAAAAGGCAGTGTAAACACAACTTTTTTTTTTTTTTAATTTATTTTTGGGACAGAGAGAGACAGAGCATGAACGGGGGAGGGGCAGAGAGAGAGGGAGACACAGAATCGGAAACAGGCTCCAGGCTCCGAGCCATCAGCCCAGAGCCCGACGCGGGGCTCGAACTCACGGACCACGAGATGGTGACCTGGCTGAAGTCGGACGCTTAACCGACTGCGCCACGCAGGCGCCCCAACTTTTTATGTACCTACCCCTCAAACTAATGGCACTGGTTCTTTAGTTTATTATGTTCAACCCCATTCCTGTCTTGGGCACCCAGCCCTCAGATTCTATCACTTTGATATGACAACCTAGAGACTAGTGATTGCCACTTCTGAAGTTGAGATTTCATATACATTGGATATCTGGATCGTGCTCATGAGTCCAGGAAAGAAAAACATGATGGAGGGTAGTAGGGAGGACGATATTAGGCTAAGCCATTGGGAGGGAGTCAATGGTGAGATTTAAAATCATGTTTGTGGAACAAAAACACAGGTGAAACCATGTAACTACTAACACATTGAAAGGTTAGGAAAAGCTTTAAACATAAAGACAACACAGAATCGGGATGAAAGTTGGTGCAAGAGAAAGGGAAAATTCTTGTGTTTTTGTCTGTGTTAGTATGGATTTGAGTTAATCCTTTATTCAAACAATATTAATTGGGCCCCTTTTATATGCCGAAAACTTGCCCAGGTACTTGGTCTCTTATAATGAACAAGAAAAATGTCACAATGACATTCTGTCAAATAAGATAACAAAAACAAGAAAACAAGAGGGGCAAATATTTTTTTAATATTTTTTAAAAGTTTATTTATTTATTTCTGAGAGCAACAGAGACAGCGTGAGTGGGGGGAGGGGGTATAGAGGAGGCAGAGAGAATCCTAAGCAGGCTCCCGGCTCTGAGCTATTAGCGGAGAGCCCAATGTGAGACTTGAACTCAGGAAACTGAGATCATGACCTGAGTGGAAGTCGGATGCTTAAATGACTTAGCCACTGAGGTGCCCCCCTTTTTTTGTTTTTGAAGATACCTTTCTGTCACATCATTGTCTCTGTTTGGAAAGGAATAAGGAAAACAGTATCCTATGAGAAGTTACAACCACAAACATGCCATTAAAAGGTTGGACTGGAATTCCTATACCTGTATGTTCTAAAACAACAGTCGGCAAAGTTGTTCTGTAAAAAGCTAGAAAGTAAGTATTTTAGACTTTTAGCCCATATGATCTCGGTTGGAGTCACTCAATTTTGCCATTGTAGTAGGAAAATCAGTCAAGGACAAAAAGTAACTATGGCTATGTTCTAATAAAACTTTATTCATAAAAGCAGGCAGCAACCTATAATTTACTGACCCCTAACCAAAAGGACACCTTAAATGAAAAATTAGCTTTAAGTGATTCCACGCTGGTAACAATCCAGAGACCTGGCAGAAGAAAACACAAATTGCTTCTGGAGAAAATGCTTCAAACCCAGGCTTCAAAGAATTCCCATAAATAATGCTCCAAGGAACGAGTTCAAAAGGAAAGGAATAACTATAAGCAAAATGTCAATAAAACTAGCACATTACAGTTAAGCTGTGCAAAGATACAGATAGTGAAAGGACAATGTAAGAATGTTTATTTAAGGGTAACAGCATGTAGTAAAAGTATGCTGAAAGAAAAAGAGGTTATAAAAGTGACCGCACAGAATGAAAAGAAACCAATAAAATAATCACAATAAAAGATATGCTTAAAATGGGAAATTCAGTGAGAATGTTAAACAGATGATCAGATAAAGCAGAAGAGAGGATTAATGAACTGAGATACTGATCTTTGGAAAACATTCACATTCCTATTGTGACAGGAAACATGGAACACATGACAAGGAGAGAATAAGTTCTAACATATCTAATCAGGGGTCTGAGAATGAGGGAAGGAAGTATCAGAAGAAATAACGACAAAGAATTTTTCAGGTTTCATAAAAGATGCCAGTTCTTAGGTTGAGGAAATCTAGCAAATCCTTAAAAATACAATTTAAAAAAAATCACATTGAGAAGCACACCACCAAAAACAAAGGAATCTACTGGGGCACCTGGGTGGCTCAGTCGGTTAAGCATCCGACTTCAGCTCAGGTCATGATCTCACGGTTTTTGAGTGTGAGCCCTGCATCAGGCTCTGTGCCGACAGCTTGGAGCGTGGAGCCTCCTTCGGATTCTGTGTCTCCTGCTCTCTCTGCTCCTTTCTTTCTCTTTCTCTCTCTCTGTCTCTCTGTCTCTCTCTCTCAAAAATAAACATTAAAAAAAAAAGAAACTCTTTAAGAACAAACGAACCTATTAAATTTTCTCAAAGTTCTAAGATAAAATATTTGTCAACCTATAATTGTATACTATGAAAAGCATTATTTCATGATGATGGCGAACCAAACAAATTTTCAGGTACCCAGAAATTGAAACAATTCATCAACTACATATTCTCACTAATAGAACTTATAAAGAATGCTCCTTACCAAGAAGTTATTAAATCCAAACATCTGAGAAACAGTACACATATATTGGTGGGCTTAAGCCACAATTGACTAAAGAATTACTAAAAACATCTAATATATAGAAATTAAAAAATGCAAAGACTAAATGTGATAGATAGCATCATAAAAATTAGGAAGGATTGATTAGATTTAAAGGATTCTAAGGTATTTGTACTCTGGAGAAGGAAGAAAAGGATAATTATTAATTTTACAATTTGTTAACTTAGTATTTCTGATAAAGTATTATAACCACTAAATAGTTGTAAAGTATAAAACTTTCACATTAGAAGGTCCAAAGTATGAGGCTGGGGAAATTAGAGGATTATAGGCAAAGGTAAGTACATGTGAACGGAGGTAGGGATAAAAATAAGGTTTGGAAAATAAAAACATTCAGTGATGTTTACTGAATGATCACTTAAAAAATATTAACATAGCTGAATATGAAGTGCAAACAAAGAAAGAAAAGAGATGATAAACTCTGCATTTCATATCCAAAGAACAGTGAGACAAACTTGAATTGCTATTCATCATTCTGTGGATCGCTAACTCAAAGTATCAGTCAACTAAATGTAAACGTTGTGAAATACAATCTTCTTGTTCACTGAGCTTCCAGGAACAATTGCAGAACACCAGCCTCACAGGAGGCCAATTACAGCAATGTAGCCTCTAGGCTCACATAATCACGACATCTGTAAAAGTCCCCTTCATGGCTGGTTTACAGTAGATTTTATTACAGCCTTCATGTTGTACCAGAGGCTTTAGCACATACTGTGCTAATAATAACAGCAAACAACCAATTAAAAACCAGATGATAAAAAATTATTACTTTTAACTGGTAATAATTTATGAGGCTTAAATTTGTTCTAACAATACTAATCATTTTTTAGATGTACTTAAAAGCTAATTATCTACTAACTTTACATATTTTGGAACACAAAAAGTACACTAGTGTTCTCGTTTATGTTTCTAATGCGAACTTGATGATCGTAAGCTATCAACATGTCTAACACAAACTTATAAATATGTCAAATGAAAATTCTTTGGGCAGAACCGGAAGGCTTAATTGCTGTTCCTAAATTCTGAGGAAAATTTAATCGCATCACACACGGTTTAAAACCTTTATATTCAATTTTTAAAAAAGTAAACACATTTCTAAATACAAAAGTTGCCCTGAGTTTTCATTAATGAAGCATATTTCATTAGTGGTTAAACAAGATATAAAAATCAATACTTTTTCATGGGTACGAGAAATGTAAAATCTGTGCGTTTAAAGTTGAATAAGATAAAACGCATTTGAGCATTACGATTCTGGTCAATACATAATATCTTTGCAGATCTTTGAATCACTTCTATAGAAACACATTTTCTTAGAACTTACTTCACAAAGATGTTTATAGCATGGATTTTTTTTATAAGGGTCATTTATTTTAAGGATTTTTATACCTATTTAAAAAACACACACACACAAAAAAGGATTAATCTCCTTACATATACAAAGCACGTTTTTGAAAAGCCTGTATTCACATGTTATGGGAAGTAACACCTTGCGAAAGAGTCTCAAACTGACAACTTCTCAGAGCTTATCTTGCCACAAACACCCTTCAAACCACTCTCCATATTAATATCACAATCGTCTAAGTAGTATCATCCCCTTGCTCTTTATTGTGTCCTATTACCCACCAAAAAACAACAGCAACAACAAAACCCGGTGAATAAAAAAAAATCACTATAGACATATAAGACCATTCTGTATTATTTTAATATCTTCGTTTTAACTGTTACCTCAAAAGTAACTACAGTTGACCCTTGAATGATACAGGTTTGAACTGCACATGTCCACTTACATGCAGATTGCTTTCAGTTATTCCAGTACTATTCTGGAAATGCATTTTCTCTTCCTTATGATTTTCTTAATAACATTTTCTTTTCTCTCACTTATTTTTTTAAAGTTTACTTATGTACTTAGAGAGAAAGAGAGAGAGGGAGGGAGAGGGAGAGGGAGAGGGAGAGGGAGAGGGAGAGGGAGAGGGAGAGGGAGAGAGAGAGAGAGAGAGAGAGAGAGAGAGAATCCTAAGAACGGTCCACACTATCAGTGTAGATCCTGATGCAGGGCCCCATCTCATGAACCATGAGATCATGACTTAAGCCAAAATCAACATTTGGACCCTTAACCAATTGAGCTACCCAGGCATCCCTCTTGCTTAATTTATATATAGTACATACTATATACTACAGGTATATAGTATATAATATGAAGTATATATACACTACATAATACATGTAACACTAAAATCTGTGCTCATTGACTACATTATCACTAAGGTTTCTGGTCAACAGTAAGTTAAGTACTGGGAGAGTCAAAGGATGTATGCTGATTTTTTGATGGGGTGGTCAACATCCTTCACCCTGATGTTGTTCAAAGGTCAACTGTATATTTCTACCCTGCTGACAACCAAGTCATTCCACAGCCAGATAAATGCACGTGCTGCTTTCTCTACCTCAGATGCTTTTTCCTACCTCCATCCTCTTCTATCTGACCAACTATATTCAACTTTCAGGTCTCAGCTAAAATGTCACTCCTTGGGGTAATTAGTGGATGCCCTTATGTACAACTATACGCTGAGCAAGATGCTTCCTTCTTGTGCTCAAAGGAATTAAAAATATTTTACAATGCATCGTTATTTGTTATGTGTACATATGTATATACATATACACACAGATACATATGTATTTTTACATATAGATACACATATGTACATGACTATCTAATACAAATAAAACGTAACATATAACATAGTGGGTGAAAACAGTCTACTCAAAAAATTAAGTAGATGGATAAATAAGTCTTGTTAGCTCTTCTAATTTAGCTTAACAATAAAAATCAGTTTTTATCACCTTGACTCACCCTTAGAACATAATTTATCTTAACAATTATGGCAATATTTATGGCTGGTCGTTAAAAATTATTCCTGCCTTTCCAGGAAAAAGATATTTCAATAATTGCTTTAGCTTCTATCAAAGCTTATTTCTCAAAGCTACTACTTATTTTAGCAGGATTTAAGGATAATATGTTTAAAAAACATGAGTTGAAGTATAACATAAAATTTACTTTGTGTAATTTTTACAATAAGACTAAAATTAGGATGAAGTAGGAATAAATAAGATTTAACAAAACTCTCAAAACAACTTAACTGTATGATCAGTCATTCATTACATTTTTTCCTCCATTCTCTCTTTTTTCTTTCCTCCTTGCAACTGAAAACCAGAAAACTGCATATCTTTGTGTCAAACACATAATTACTAATTTATTGTTATAAGAGATTTAATTTAGTACAATATGATTTTTCAATCCTACCTTAAATAACAGAAATTGAATGATTTACACTAAGCAAAAAAGTTATGGACTGACAGGGTCAATATTTGACACATGGTTATTCTGTTATTAAGTATCATTTGAAGTTAAATGATATTTACAAATAATTCATGCTCAAAAATGGACAAACAAGAAAATAAGGAAAAATGAATTAAATTATAATGATCTTAAGTAGTTTCTCATGAAAACACCAAAGAGAATCACATCAATATCTTGAAATAGTAGTAAAATCTAAATCTTGATTTCATCATAATGTTGAACAATTATGGGTGAACCAATAGAGTAAACTAACAGATCATAGTACTTAGAGAATTCAAGAACTCAATTTATTCAACTCGAGCCATCTGGCAAATACATTAAAAATCTTAGGTGATTCAGAAGCAGCTAAATTTCAGAAAACTTGTTTCTCTAGTTACATAATTCACAAAACATAAAGTTAAAAATATGTAAAGTGGAAAAAGGATTTCAAGAGGCTAGGATGTCACACTCTAATGTAGGAAGAAATGGCTTGAATGTATTTAGCTGTATAGACACTCTTAACGTTAACAGTGAGAGATGGTAGACGTTGTATAAACACACTGTACAGAAATATGTGGGATAATATGTAAGGCATTTAATCCAAAGCAGATAATAGGAAAAATCCACCAAAAACAAAAACTCAGTTTTGTGAGAAACATGTTTGAAAATGGGTAAGTAAGGCATAGAAGAAAATAGATCCATTAACAGAAAATAGTTCACGGACTTAATCACTGGAAGTTCAATATAAAGGACAAAGATAAACCTTATTTCATCATTCCGTAGCCCACAGAGACAGGAACTTTTGATGTCCATATCTAAATCTGGTTTCTTACCTTAGGATACTTCTTTTTTGAATTATGAATGTCCTTTAAAAGTATAAAGACCGAGAAAAAACTTGCCCAGCTTTGGCATGTGTCAGTGAGACAAACCAGTCAATAGCAGTAAGAACAGAACTTCTTGTCAGTCCTAGAAGTCATCATCTGCCTATTAAGAATGGTAAATCATGCAAAGGCTAATGATAGTTAAAATACACATGGTCTGCATCATCATTTCGAGGGAAAGAACTTCAGCTATTGCCACCCTAAATTTTGCTTTTGAACTACATCTTCTTCATTTATTTTAGTCATACGTTTTGTCACTAAGTGAGGATACTACACGTTTCATTTACTTTGACTTTCCTAAAGAAAGATGGGTATCCTTGAGCAGATTCATACAAGGATATAGCAACAGTCTACCATCTAATCTCCAAGCTATATGACTATATGGTGCTGTTGCTTCTGGTCTGCATGTATACTGAACATGTGTGGCACTATAAGGAAATAAATCCAATTTTGCTTAGAAAAAGGCCAGAACCTGAGCAGCTTAAGTGAAAAATAATTATCATCTGAGCCTGAGTTCCCATCTCAAAGAATAAACAAAGACTATTTTTATCCCAGATGGAAACCGAAACAGTTTGGCTTTGTAATAGCCGAGCAAAACATATTCTAACCACTGGGTGTGCACAGTGTCTATGCAGTGATACTGCACTCTGAGTTAAAAGTGAAAAAATGCAACTACTTATGTGTGGAAGGACAATGAATTTTAAAACAAGGTTTATGAAGCCCCATGCCCCTTGACCTTCTCTTATTACTACTGCCCGGTGAACCTTTTCAAGATGAATGGTGTATATCTTTATCTATGACACTCCATTTAGCAATCACAATATTTCCTATAAGTTAGATAAATTGTCCAGTCACTTAACAGGAAGAAAGGTCAACATCAATTGCAGCAAAGGTCACTCAATCCAGTTGTGTTCTATATTAAATTGTCATCAGATCTGAACAGTGATTTCATCAATAACACATCTAACTAGAATGTTCCAAAATTTAGAAATCAACTGCCTGCCCTGTGGGAAAAAAATGAAGTAGGTAAATAAGACACAACTTTCCAAAGGAAACTCACAGGGTATTGAACTCAGGAATATAGTCTCCCCAGAGTCTCATTTATCATTTAAACCAAATATGACTTTTAGAAATAATACTGTTGGTTCAACGTCTGTCCTTATAGAGATTAAACAAATGAATGTCATGTGCACTTTGAAATGTAAGGTCAACTTTCTCCAAACTATCCAAGCAATGAATCTAGGAAAGAAGCAAGGTATATTATGATATTATGCCCTGAATCTAATAATGAGGAGCCTATCACACAGATCCAGAATGAGAGGAGATCTACAGGACAAGTGACCTGAATTCTTGTAGAGATTAAAAGCCATAAAGAATAGAGAAAGGTAGAAGAACTCAATGGAGGGAAAATAAAAAGACAGCTCAGCCTATGCAGTGCCTGGCCCTTCGTTTATTCAGGAGGAATGAACAACAACATAGCCAGAAGAACATTTTAAGGAAAATTGGGGAAATGTGAAAATGTGAGAAATTTGAAACTGTTATTTATTGTCTTAGATGTGGTAATGGTGATGTGGCTTTGTAGGAAGAGGTCTTTGTTTCTGGGAAGTGGAAACTAAAATGCTTAGGGGGAAGTGTCATGATGTCTGTAGACAACTTGTGAGAATTTGACCAAGTGGAACTGTGCATGCATGTGTGCGTGTATGTGTAGACCAAGCAATTGTGGGAAGAAATAGAGTTCATGAGTGAGGGGAAAGGTGTACATATTATTTCAACTTCTCTGGGTGGGGCCAGGGGTTACATGATTTAATTTTAAAAAATCAAAAGCATTCCTATGATCAAAAACGTATGATGGTACACCGTTTTATTTGGAACTAGGCCATTCTTTACAGTGGGCTGCAAGACCCAAAATGATGTGGTCCCTAATTTCTCTGATCATTTTACCCACAACTTCCCCCGCTTCATTAATTCACTCCAGCAACATCGCATTTCTATTGTCTCTCAAACATAGCAGGCATGACTTTGCACAGCCAGTAACCTCAGCCTGTCCTAATTCCTTAAAGACACCTCAATGGAACATAATCTACCTATCTTATTTAAAATTGTAACTCAGATGCGCACACAGTAACCTCTTGTACATTTTTTATATCATTTCTCAAATTTTTATAAATTTGATTACACAATATTTTCACTTTTATTATATGTATTACCCCAAAGTAAACTCCAAAAGGGATGGTTCTTTGGGATTTTTATTCACTGAAAAACCTCAAAGAGTCCGTGGCACATAATAGATTCTTAAATAATTCTTGTTGAAAGCTTAATGAATGAAGAATGACTTTTGATGGTTTTCCTTGAAGTCAGAAAATGAAAGATCTGAGCGCAATTATGTGGTGGAACTCAATGAGTTGGGGAAGATAAAAGCCCAAAGAGAAAACTGCTCAGCATAGGGAGAATCTGGGAGGAGATCCAAGTAATAAGGAGTTGGAATGAGAGATGACCTCAAGATATCCTAGGTATCTGGTCACTTTTACAATAGGAATGAGGAGTTGAAAAGGGAGTGAAGTAAATATATTAAATATCCTCTAAATATTCTGTAATGTGAGAAAGCTCATTTATAATCAGAAAGTTTAGCATAACCATAAGCCAGTGAGATGAACATGAAATAGTTCATATGTAATGAGCAAGAGATATTCAATCAGAATTTAAATAAAAAGACTACTCTTGTCTAACTAGTTAGCATCCTAATCCAATGATAAAACTTATGTTAATGTCAATATTATGTGTCACCTGTCTTCAAAGCTTATCTACAAAAGAGCCTGGGCCCCTATCAGTGTTACGTGTCCTACGTAACACTTGCCATGAGGCAAAGCTGCCTAATAAGTTCTCTATATTATTAAAAAGTGCTAGCATCACCTGTGCAATTACAAGCCACCTTGACACAACGGGAAATATAAAATCAATGACATGCAATGTACACTTTTGGCAATGTGAAATCACTCAAACTGAGATGGGAGAGAGATGGTTAGGAATCCTGAGGTTGAAGGCATGACACTCAAAGCCTCTTTTCAGAATATGCATTACACTATCACTTTTCTCTTCCTAGGTCCTAGTGGTACTTACCTAGATTAGTGATGGTTATGACCAAAAGTGATTTACTAT
>NW_024423173.1:0-90032 GCF_014898765.1 Herpailurus yagouaroundi
TGGACATTTGAAGAGCTATTATACAAAAGAAGATACACAAATGGCCAAGGAGTACACGAAAACATGCTCAGAATCATTGTTATCGAGAAAATGCAAACTAAAACCACAATTACCACTGCATATCCACTAAAAGATCTCTATGTTGTCCAATACAGCAACCACTAGCCACATGTGGCTATTAAGCACTTGGAATATGACCAGTCTGAACTAAGTTGTGCTCTAAGAATACATGCCAGATTTGGGTGACTTAGTATGAAAGAAGAATAAAGTATCTCATTAATTTTATTGTGACTGCATGCTGAAATGATAATATATTTAAATAGATTTGGCTAAATATATTATTAAAATAAACTTCAACAATTTTCACTTTTGTAACATAGCTATCTATGTGGTTCCCACTGTATTTCCACTGGACAGTCCTGGGCTATAAAGTCTGATAATGAAATGCTGGTGAAGCAACTGGAACTTATACAAAGGACTCAACTAACCCATGTTACTTGAGACGCACATTCCACAGAAACTGTGAAATAAACATGCGTTGTCGTAAGCGGCTAAATTTGTGGTAATTGTCATGCAGCTATAGAATGCATCGATAAGCAGTTGAGGACAGGCTGCTACTCTTGGCAAGTCAGGCATTCAGCAATGGTAACCAAATCTCCTCTCAGGAGTGAACACTAATGTTGTGTCCATTCATAGCTCCATCCCTGCAGGATGGCCATTTACAAGCCTACTGAAAAAGTAACGATGTAGCCTTGGAACGAGGCTGACAGAGAGCTAAAGAAACTGTCATTGTGTCTTCCTGATTATCAGTGCAAGTATAAAATGGTACATTTTGAAAGATTTTGGAAGTTTTGCATGAGGGTAAACATACTCTTAATACGACCCAGTCACTCCACTACAGTTTTACATGAAATAAATGAAAATATATGCCCACAGTTTTATTTACATGAATTACATGTCATTACATGTAAATTACATGGATTACATGTAGTTACATGAATTACATTTGTTACATGAATATTTTAAATAATCTTATTCATAATATTCATAATGAGCCAGAAACTGGAGGCATTTTTTTCTTTTTAAGTAAAAGTTGTATTTCATAATGGTTATTATTTTCAAAAACTATTTGTCACACTAAGCTGTGGGGTATGATTCACAAAATCCCTTGATTTTCTTTCTGGGAAATTGCATGTATTGTGCAGATTTGTAACATCAGTGTGTGAAGGTTAGGAGTAATCACTACCTACAAAAGATGCTGATGAAAATTTAAAAAGAAATTAAACAACATACAAAAAATTCAGCATTCAAAAAACAGTAGAATGCCTTATTTGAAAACATTTAATGTAGCTAAAGCTTTTTAATGACTGCATGTTCGCTTTTAATGATTTGTTTTGAATGACCTTTGCAGTTCAAAGTATATTTATACACAATCTAAAATTTTTAAATCACTGTATCTTCTGGATAAAGTCTATCCTTTCCCCTTGGGACTAGAAAGCTTGAGTGAGGGGAGAACCCAGATGTGCACCCAGGTGCTCCAACTGTAAGTGTAAATGAACTGCTTTGAGTTTCAAGTGTCTATGAACTTTGAGTTTTATTTCCACACATACCGAACAGGATATGCTCTTTTCAGGGTATACTAGTTTTCATTTGTAACATTCTGATCATCCAGATGAAATGAGGTGAGTCTAGGTAGTTTTGCTTCTCCAACACTTTTTTGAAAATGATAATTACATTCTTACTGCTCATTTTGTTTTGTATATCCTGTGTGTAAATCACTAATGGCTTTCCTTTAAGCCTTAACCACTAGAGGCATTTCACACATTTGTACTCTCCTACATCCGTTACAAGTTGTCATGTTTTTCTTGGATAGGACAAATGATTATTCTTTAAGTTAAAAGTATATAAAACAAAAAACGGGAGTATGTTTCTTACAAATCCATCTCTCACATGGCTACCTAACATTTATTAAAAAGTCCATTGAGAAAGAAGAAATAGGTTCAGTTAATCGCACTGACATTTCTCAAAGCCTTGGGTCCCTGAGGCCTGCATGCATTTGGATTGGTTGGTTGCCAACACTGCGTGGGACTGGAACAACTTAACTCCTCCTGACAGTAGACTAAGTAAGATTCACTCTGAATAGTGAAGGTTGATTAGAAACCTACTCCATTTCACATTACCTCAAGAAAACAATTTTTACATTGCCATGAATGAGCAAATTTCATCCCCATCCCAGACTATCCTGAACAAACAGAGCAGGTAATAAATGCCTCCCTGTGGCGAATTCAATGCGAAGTCCATGGTTTTGTTATCTAGAGAGGAAGTTAAGTGCTAACGGCAACAGCATGAAAACACATGCAACTATGGCATAATTCTGATTTGTTTTAGAAAAACTATTAATTTCCTTGTTACGAAGCCAAGTAAGTACAACCCTTTAAAACTGTTGAACCATGAAAGCCATTTTCCTTAAAGGTTTTAAATTTGGGAACAGACTTATGAAATTTATAGCTTTAATGAGATATTCTTTGCCTGCAGTCAAGATGAAAGCTAGATCATTGGTTTCCCAGCATGACACCTATGTGTTCTTGTGTGCACTTGATATCATTAGGCTCATAATAACACAGCCAACATCACATTAATGTTTGAAAGGTTCGCTTTTGTCTCTTAGTTTATGTCTTTCATTTACACCTACAGCATGCTAAATATCTCTCCAGACATTAAGATATACTCTACTTTTATTGATACTGTCAACAGAGCAAAAAAAAAAAAAATCACTAATTTCAAATACATATTTCAAGCCACAAACAATAGATACGGTTTCTAGAAAACAATAGACAATTAAATCAGATGTTGTATGTATAAGTTTGAAGATGATTATCTTCCTTGTTGATACATAAGGAGATGAAAATGTGGATTTCCCTCATGCATGCCAGTTCCAACTATCATTTTTAACAGTGAGTCTAATTCCAAAGGTGAGGCAAGATCATTGTTGCTTTTAACGACAGATGAACCCTTTCAGGGTATTCAGATTTCAGGGCAGTGAGAAAGGCAGCTTATTAAACAGCATCAAAAGAGGTAATAATCACTGCAGGAATCTGCCATTCTTTGCTCCATGGTGAAAATAACATATGTGAAAGAGCTCTGAAGAAAGAATCAAGCCTATTGTTTGCAAAATATCCTTATTATTTTTTATATAACACATGTAATTCTGTGATTAAGGAACCTAATTCTGTACGTTGTGTCCTTCAATTTGTTCAAATGTTTGAAGGTATTTTATCTGTAAGTTTATGATCCCTGTATTATTATCATCAACAATATCAGACATACACAAAAGTGGAGACAAGGGTACCATAAATCCCTATCTACTCATAGCTGAGATTCAATACTTCTTGAGATTTTGCAACGCTTGCTTGATATACATATTTTTCCTCTTTATCTCTCTTTTGTCTGATGATTTTAATTTTTTTAATGTTTTTATTTATTTTTAAGAGACAGAGAGAAACAGAGCATGAGTGGGGGAGGGACAGAGAGAGAAGGAGACACAGAATCCCAAGTAGGCTCCAGGCTCTGAGCTGTCAGCACAGAGACCCACACGGGGCTCAAACTCACAAACTGTGACTTCATGACCTGAGCCAAAGTTGGACACTTAACCAACTGAGCCACCCAGGTGCCCCATCTTTTGTCTAATGATTTTAAAGCAGATCCTAGATTATAATACTTCCTTAACATATACTCTTCTCCTTTCAACAATTTACTTCTGACTGGATATGTTTAGTTCATACATGTTTCTCTATGACAGATGTCCATTTTGTTTTGTTTTTTAATAATGTGAGACAGTAGGTTCATACGATTACGGACGATTGGAAAACTATATTCTGCCTTGTGCACCTCAGGCCACATTTTTAGTGAGATTCAAAGGAACATATCTATTTGGTCTGAATTTTTTTAAATGGTGATGATGTAAGAAGCAGAAATTACACTGAATCTCAATTCACATTTGCATTTTTGTGGCGTAGGCAGAAAAATAGAACTAATCAGAGTTGCAAATCATAAAGGAGAACACGTTCCAACCTCCAGAGCACTGTGAACCAAGACATGTTTCTGATTATACTAACAAGGGACAAAACTGGTACATTCAGCAGTGCCTTCAAAAATGTATCTTGTTAGTAAAAATCAAATTAACAAATGGAACATCTGCTCAGGGTTAAGATTCTTTCTCTCTTTTTTACACTGTATCTTTCTGCCAAGTATTGATTTGGGATTTGAAATTTTACATTTGGTTATGTCTAATTCTAGAAGTCGGGAACAGTCTATGTAAAAGGTTTTAATAGGCTGTTTGCTTTCAGTCCCCTTAGATACAACCAGTATGTGAGTTCCTTCTTCCTTCATCCCAGCAGCCCAAGTCTATCTTCCCAGGGGAACCATTTCTGCTTAAGACCTTTCCTTTAAACTTGTATCTTGCCTAGACTCCTCTAAAATCAAGCCCTCCTACTTGCCCTCAAACCCAGGATCTCTTTTCCCACCATGGAGTTCCACATTCTCCATTTAGTTATATTACAAGAGAACTGCTGGTGAATATGATGAATGAATTCCTCATGGGTGTATTAGTCAGGGTAGACTGGGCTTTGCTGTGGAAACAAATAGTCCCTGAAATCTCAGTGCCTTAAACCAACAAAAGTTTACTTCTCACTCATATCGTCTGTGACTCTTTTTACCAGTTCTTCAAGACAGCCTCATGGATTTTTATGTTCATATTGCAGCTTCACCATAAGAGAGGGAGGGAGAGAGAGAAAGACAGAGACAGAGGGAATCTGGTGGAGGAGACGTAAAAAATTGTCATGGTTAAGTGTCCCAACAGAGGTTGATAAAGTGTGCCAGAGTTCACAGAGGGGAGCAGATAAAGAAGCCCAGAAGTGGAAAAATATTCCATAAAAATAATACTTCAGTCTGGCTTTGAAGGCATGGGACTTTATCAGAAGTAGTGGTGGGAATGATGTTTCAGAGAGATTTAATAGGAATATGAAAAGATAATGAATTTTCAAAGGTTAAAGATGATTCAGGCTGTCTGGATCCAAGAGAAGACAGGGCAGGAAGTGATAGGAGCCGCATCTAGGAAGATATGATGAGGTATTCTTATGAAAGGTTTTGGGACTTTACTAAGGCACTTGGATTTAGTTCTGCAGAATTGGACATTTATTGAAATCAAATAGGGATAGGGAAACCGTGGTGATGGCTGTACAACAATGTGAATGTAATTAATGACACTGAATTATATACTTTAAAATAGCAAAGTTTAGGGGTACCTGGCTGGCCCAGTTGGTAGAGCATGTGACTCTTGATCTTAGGATTGTGGGGTTTTATTTTGATTTATTTTTATTTTTATTTATTTTAGAAAGAGAGCACACACATGAGCAGGAGAGGGGGGCAAAGGGACAAAGAGACAGAATCTCAAGCAGGCTCCACACCGAGTGTGGAGCCCAGTGCTGCGCTCGATCCCATGATGCTGGGATCATGACCTGAGTCAAAATCAAGAGTCAGATGCTCAACCTACTAAGCCATTGGGGTTGTGAGTTTGAGCCCCATGTTAGGTGTGTAGATTACTTAAAAATAAGGTATTTTAAAAATGTATAAAAAATAAAATGGCAAATTTTATTATATATATAATACACATTTTAAAAATCAATAATGGGATATACTAAAAGAAATTTAATTGTACACTGTAATTTTTTTAATGTTTATTTATTTTTGAGAGAGAGAGAGAGAGAATGAGGGGAGGGGCAGAGAGGGAGGGAGACACAGAATCTGAAGTAGGCTCCAGGCTCCGAGCTGTTGGCACAGAGCCTGATGTAGGGCTCGAACCCACGAACTGTGAGATCATGATCTGACACAAAGTCAGACACTCAATAGACTAGGCTACCCAGCCCCCAATTGTACACTTTAAATAGGTAAATTGTATGTTATAAGCATTATATCTCAATAATTTTATTTTTAAAGGATTTAAAGCCTTAAAAATAAAATCATATGACGAGCTCTAAAAAAAAAACAAAAAACAAAAAAAACCTGACACTTGAGTCCCATCCAATATTTAATTAAGTCAGAACCTCTGGGTGTGGGCCAAACATTCAGCATATTGAAGCACTCCAGGTGATTCTTATGTGTGGTCACAGTGCAGAATCACTGCTGTAGGCAATAAGGAACCAGAGAAGAATTTTAATCAGGGGAATAACATGATCGGGTTTGCATTTTAGGAACACAGATCCCTGGCTTTTCTGCTCAAATCCTCAGTAGCCACACTAATGTGTATAGGGACTATTTATAAGAGCCTGAACCTGGAAATGACTCAAATGTCCCTCACCTGGCAGATGTCAGAATAAACTCTGGTATATTCATATAATGGAATACCAAACAGCAAGCCACTACCAAACTAACTGTCTTTATTTCTGCTGCCTCAAGCTCTATTTGCCAAGGCAGAGTCTGCCCTTATTTCCTTTTGGGCTTGTCTGCTGCCCAGCCAAGCTTCCCTATTAACCTTAACAATGTCTTCTGAAGTGGTTACTCAAGCCAGAAACCTCACTCATTTTCCCACCATTTTTAAAAGTTATGATTTACATAGAGTAAAATGCACATTTTTTAATGCGCAGGTCTTTGTTTTTTGACATACTGCACAGTCATGTAAATACCACCACACAATTCTACCACAGTCAAGGTAGAAAACAGTTCTATCACACCCCCAAATTACCTTATGCCCCTTTATAGCCAACTGTCAATCTGTCCTCCCCAACCCTAACCTCTGGCAACCACTAATCCATTTTCTGTCCCCACTGTTTTGCCCTTTCAGAATATCATAGAAATGGAATGCTACAGTATGTAGCACTTTTTTGGGGGGGGGGGGGCTTCTTTCACTTAAAAGAGTTCATTCATGGGGCCCTTGGCTGGCTCAGTCAGTAGAGCATGTGACTCTTGATCTTGGGGTGGTGAGTATGAGCCCTATGCTCTGGGGGAGATTACTTAAAAAGTCTTAAAAAATAGTTCCTGTTGTTTCATGTATCAGGAGCTAATTCCTTTTTGTTGTTAGTAGCGTTGATTGCCTGGATGTACCACACTTTGTATTACATTCACCAGTTGAGAGAAATCTGAGCGGTTTCCAGGTTTTGACAATTATGAATAAAGTTTCTATAAACATTTATATCTTTGTGAAAACAAAGTTTTTATTTCTCTTGGGTAAATGCCTAGAAATGGGATTGCTGGGTCATATGGTAGGTGTGTATTTAACTTTGTACTATGCTACCAAAGTGTTTGCCAAAGTGACTGCAACATTTTACATTCCCACCAGCAACAGATGATGGTTACAGTTGCCCCATATCTCCACATTCTCACCAGCACTTGGTATTTTATGTTTTGTTTTTATTTTTTTTTAGCCATTCAAATGGGCATCTCTTTGTGGTTTTACTTTGCACCTCCCTAGTGACTAATGATGGTGAACACTTTTCCATGTGCCTATTTGCCACCTGTATATAATCTCTACTGAAGTGCTTCTTCAGATCTTTTGCCCATTTGTCTCTTGGGTCGTTTACTTACAAAGTTTTTAATTTTTTTTTTTTTTAACGTTTATTTTTGAGAGAGACAAAGACAGAGCAGGAGTGGGGAGTGGGGGAGGGGCAGAGAAAGACAGAGACAGAATCTGTGCTGACAGCTCAGAGCCCAAAGCGGGGTTCAAACCCAGGGGCCATGAGATGATGACCTGAGCTGAAGTTGGACGCTTAACGGACTGAGCCACCCAGGCGACCCTACAAAGTTGTTTTTAATGCCCCTCATTGTTTTTCTCTATGTCTAAGGCAGTCAGTTGTTCCTCTATGACAATAATCAAAATTCCTTTTTTTTTTTAAAGTTTATTTATTTTGAGAGAGAGAGAGTGAACAGGAGAGGGGCAGAGAGAGAGAGAATCCCAAGCAGGCTCTGCACTGTCAGTGTGGAAGCTGATGCAGGGCTTGACCTCAGGAACCATGAGATCATGACCTGAGCTGAAACCAAGAGCCAGCCACTTAACCAACTGAGCCACCCAGGTGCCCCTCAAATTTTCTTTTTCTATCATTAGATATCCTTCTAGGTCCAGCATTCTGGAATTAGTAGCCTCCTCTTGTTACACTAAACCACCTATCTTCCCTTATTTGAGGCTGTTCTCTCACAAAGCTGATGTCTTCAAATTCATCTCTTCATCTAATGAAGCGTTTGCCTCTGTTCTTCTATGTCCTACACTGGGCAATTCAGACTTCCTTATAGATACCCATACCTCCAGACCTGCATTTAACCAAAGCTATCTTGCATTGTCTCTTTTTCCCTTTTGTTCATCCAAATACCTTTTCCCCTTTTTCTCCCCTTTCATGTTGAAGACTTTCCTCAAACGTCTTAAAATTCTCACTTGTCCACTCATTAAAGAATGGGCACTATGTACACGATGTACATGGGGCAGGTTGTGGGCTGGTGAGCTTCACCCCAAGAGGCGTTGATAAGAGACTCTGCAAAAGTCAGCACCTCCGAATTGCGTGTGTGTGTGAGTCTGGCCATTTCCTCCAAGAATAATGCTACAGACCCCTTCTTAAAACTATGTGTCTTAGGACAGTAAGCCTAGGGTGAGAGCGCCAGGGCCTTGGTAGGGCTAGAGTCCCATGGCCCTACATATAAACCTGTGGGGAGGCTCCCCTGTGTCCTTATAAGTACTTGCTATCTCTCTGTCTTGAGGCCCTCTGGTCTTTTGGTAGGGGTGGATGTCTTTCCTTTAGGCAGAGAGACACTCACCTGACTGTGCAGGTTGGGGAAACACACCTAGATACCGGTTCCTCATCTGTGTTGTTTATTAGCTTCACTCTTCATTCCAGCCTCCTACTATGTCTGCTGGGTCAATTTCTTGGGTATTTATGAGGTGTGAGACACAAACTGATCTGATTCTTATCCCCCTTTACAAGTACCTGGCCCTCACCTTCTCTACTGAGCTAAGACAGCTACCACTCAAAATGCTCCTTCCATCATTCCAAAATTTTACTTTGTTTTTCTCCTTGTCCCTGTGATTTCAAATCTTTTTTACTTTCTTTCTTTCTTTTTTTTTTTTTTTTCAGTTTTACTGGGTCTTGGAGAGGCAGCAGAAAGAAGCATGAGTTCAATCTTCAATCTACTATTTTTTAAAATAAAAATCTACCCTAAATTTTTTAAGTTTTTTAAGTTATTTATTTCAAGAGAGAAATAGAGAGAGAGACAGCATATGTGCATGCCAGCAGGGGAGGGACAGAAAGAGAGGGAGAGTGAGAGAAAATCCCAAGCAGCCTCTGTGCTGTCAGCACACAGCCCCATGCAGGTGCTCAATCCCACCAACCTTGAGAACATGACCTGAGCCTACATCAAGAAGCAGATGCTCAACCGACTGAGCCACCAAGGTGCTCCCACCCTAGTTTTTAAATATAATTTTCATAGGATTCTTATGAAATTTCTTAGTCATATATAGCTTGTTTATAAATAATAATCCACTCAAGCCTACTTATGTGGAGATTTCTTGAGTGAGCACAGAGATGTCTTCCAGAATCCAAATACCTGAAACTCTTAGGCTGGAATGGGGAATTAGAAAATCTTCAAGAATCGGGATAGCTAATCGGCAGCCTATTTTTCTGTAGTTTCCCCCCTATTTTTACGTAAAATAGGTTCCCTGCTCTCTTCTCTTTTCTGTCTCCCTCCCTGTAAAAAAAAAAAACAAACCTCTTTTTGATTACTTATCAGCATAGGTTCTAAATGAACATATGAACTATAAGACAGTCTCCAGATCTTCCAACTCAAGGAATTTTCATTAACGAATTCTTAAGTCTAAAGGCCCAGAACCAATTGGGCCTGTTCTTGAGTCGCATGTTTTTCCATATCCAATCAGCTGAGGGCAGAGAGTAGTAGGCTACAAACATTGTGACAGCCAGGGCCCCTGGAAGGAGGCATTTCTCCTGGACCAAGATCACTAAGACTTACGTACTACATTATGCTGAAATAAATAGTGAATATGACAGTGTTCTAGCACAAGGTAGATATTAATCTTTTTCTTTTTAGTTCCAAACTTATGGAATATTATCATCCTTTATAATTTCATTCAAACATTTGACTCCTAAATAAGCTTAAAAGGTATTATAATCTAGTAATAAAATAAAATAAAGCTAGTAATATTAGCCAAGTGGCTCAGAAAAGCTACACACAGTGATGGAAACTCAAAGCGTGAAGAATATGACTGTCTACAGAGACCTTAAATGAGAAAGTAGTTGAGGTGCAAGGTCCTAGTCCAGAATCTACAACTCAATGACCAACAGTCAGGGCAAGGCTTAAACTTCTTAATGTAGTCATAACAATATTAAAATGAAGAATCTAGAACCAAACCACTAACAGATTAAAAACATAGAAGAAGTTGTCCACATGAGAACAAACCGTTTTATTGGAAAGTAGGTCTAAATCTCAGGGGGAATAATTGAAATATAAAAAAGGAGGCAAATATCTATAAAGAACTTAATTTCATTTTAGAGCTACTGTGATTTTGGAATAAAATTACTTTTACCAAGAATCATATTTGGAAGGATACTATATAATGGCATTGCAATGACAGAAATGATTAGTTTGGAATACTAAAGATGATACAAAACTAGGGAAGTAACTGTTGATTTAAAACACTCATACAGAATTGGAACCAGTTTTCTTTTTTGGTTTTTTTTTTTTTTTTTTAAGTTTATTTATTTGAGAGAGAGACAGCATGAGCAGGGGAGAGGCAGAGAGAGAGAGAATCCCAAGTAGGCTCCACACTGTCAGCACAGAGCCCGACTGAGGGTTCAATCTCAACGAACCATGAGACCATGACAAAGCCAAGACTTGGATGCTTAATCAACTGAACCACGCTGGTGCCCCAGAACCAATTAATTTTTAAAAGGATAAAATCAAGAGGAAGATTTCCAAAACTTTGAGAACAAAAAAGTTAGACACAGTTTGGTCTTTAAATATTCTAAGCACACACAAGGAAGATATATTTTTCTGGCTTGTAAAGGTTTGCATTTTCTGCAGTTCATTGAACAGACAAAATGTCAAAGGGAAATCTCAGCTCTTCGTGTCCACAGTTTATATAAAACATAAAAGAAGCTATGAGCTTCCCTTAAAAAAAACAAAAACAAAAGAAAACCCCACTGCCTACAAAATCCTCTTGCTCTGTACTCATTCAATGCCTGTGCAATGTCTTTTTCTTCCTGGTTTAGCACACCATGATCCAGGAAACACATTTACCCTTTGACAAGCTGGGCTGGAGGTACAGGCTTGGGAGAGATGCAAATGAACAGGCTCAACAGGGTCAGAGGAGAGATGTGTGCTAGAAAGTGACCCACTCCTTGTAAGAAACCACAAGAAGTGGCCCTTGCTGTTTGGTTGAATGTGGACCTCAGTGGAGGACAGAGGGAACAATGTGCTGTCACCACTTCTGGATCCAATACTGCTTCAAAAAGACTCTAACTGAAGGGTTCAAATAAAAAATCCCAGAACCTTTGCTTGGCAAACATACTTGGTCTAAAGTCCCAATTCCTTTTGTATCAATTCTTCTACCCTAGGCTTGAGCTGATTGAGCAGAATATTTCTATGCTTAGGATTCTCCTCATTCCTTCAAGGGAAAAAGAGTGAACTGCCATTGAGGGGCTGGAGGGGGAGTAATGGTGTGTTACTTGATTCCAGCTCAGTTTCTCTATTCCAGTAAGGCTGAGACTTATTTTTTTTCTTCCCAGATTGCCTAAAGATAATCACACCTTGGGGCGCCTGGGTGGCGCAGTCGGTTAAGCGTCCGACTTCAGCCAGGTCACGATCTCGCGGTCCGTGAGTTCGAGCCCCGCATCAGGCTCTGGGCTGATGGCTCAGAGCCTGGAGCCTGTTTCCGATTCTGTGTCTCCCTCTCTCTCTGCTCCTCCCCTGTTCATGCTCTGTCTCTCTCTGTCCCAAAAAATAAATAAACGTTGAAAAAAAAAATTAAAAAAAAAAAGATAATCACACCTTATCACCAAGAAAATTCATTTCAGTCTAGTCTATGTTACAGAGCCAGACCTACAACCCCGATGTATTTCTCTGTTTGTGTTTCTTTTCAAAATTAATGTTCCCTGGTAGTTTAACTTTTATTAATTTATTTTAAGACAATTACCATTCTTTAGGAAAATGTCTATCATGTAAAAGGAAAAACACCCAAGTTACACCAAACACGTAATCCAAAAATGCTCATTGAAGCTCAACTTTGCTAAACTAGATGTTTTAGAATGGAAAGCAAAATGACATCAAAGCCTCTGGGTAATTATGGGAGGTAAACTTTAAGATTGCCCCCGTGAAAGAAAACAGTCAGACATTTGTCAAATGTGGCAAGACAGATTTTATTCAGGTGACAACAGTAGGGGAGAGAGACCCCAGTGTAAACTGATCCAACTCCACCGAAACAAAAAGGATGCCTTTTAACTGCTGAGTGTGCTAAAGAAAAAGCACTGGGAAGGTTAGTCAATGTGATTAGGCTATCTGTCTGCTAACTGGTGCTTACTGAAGTCAATCTCCAATTCTCCCAGGGAAAAGGGAAACAGAGACCCTATCTCTCTTGATCACATTTCACAGAGATGACTCTCAGGTCCTTGAGAAAGACATTTCTGGGTTGCACAAGATATGTTCTGAAGAGGCAGAGAAAGGATTTACAACAGCAAGTTTTCTCAAGTAAATACAAAAAGGGAGATCAGAGACCTATAATCAGATTTTAGCTAGAAAAAACAATACATTATTTTGGCAGTACTGAGTTTTCCCAGGCAGCTCTTTTAAAGGAGCAAGGATTGTCATCCTAGGGACACAGCCTTGAGCTGATAGAAGCTATGCCAGAGTTTGTTCAAGTCTCTTGGTGTAGGTGGTAGACAAGGCATTTGTACAGTTTTGCAGTTCTTACCTTCATGATTCCTACCTCTCGATATTCATGCATTTGTGTAATCTCCTCCGAGTGCAGGTGAAACCTATACCTTGCTTCAAATTAATTGATGGTAACAAAGATGACAAGATGAACATGACTATATTTATATAATGACATTACATAAAATGGCAACAAACATCCTGTGAAGAGACTATCTGTTCACTTGTTGGTCTTGATGAAAGGAGACCAAAGTGGCAAAGAATTAAGGATGGTCTCCAGCCAACAGCCAGTGAGAAAACGAGGTCCCCAGTCCTACAACTACAAGAAAATGAATTCTGCCCACCACCTCAATGGAACGAACCCTTTCCCAGTAGACATTCAGATGAGATCCATCCCAGACAACACCTGGATCACAGCCCCGCAATCAAAATTCCTGACCCACAGAAACTGTGAGATAATAAATGTATGTTGTTCTAAGCAAAATTTGTGGTAACTTGTCTCACAGCAATAGATAGCTAATACAGCCTATGCTTTCAAAAACATGTTTAGTTTAACATTATTCTCATATCAGTCTCCATAAAAAATTTTTTTTTCACTTCCAAATTGGTTTGAGGAATGTTGCATTCCATATCCATTCTATATCCTTGGAGAGTTACCATATTCTGACAAATACAACAAGAAAATATTGTTAAATCAGAGTTACCTACCTTTTTTTCCCCATTATGGAGCCCAGCCTCATTTTGATTTTTTTAACTTCTAGCAATACTGTATGCAACTAGTTTTCGAATTATTATACCACAAAGTAATGGTTGCAAAGAGCAATAACTTTCAAGCTAGGAAACTCATCCAGCAAAGGTACATTAAGACCTGCCACAGGTACTTGCCTATGGTAATTTTAAGGAAATCAATTTCCAGATTCCCACTTCTTTATAGTATTTTCCCCAAACAACCTGCCAGAGAATTCTCATGGGGAGAAGCTTTCAATTTTCCTTTTCCACTTTATAAGATAAAGGTATCCCTCCCATTCCTCCCCATTAAACCTCTAGATGACAAACAGAAGGACAATGAAACAGTGATGTCCATGTTTAGAAAGTAGAAGACCCTAAGGCTGGGTACTAAATCTTTTCACAACCCCAAATTTTCCTTTCTTTACTTTCACACTGCAGAAGAGCCTATGGGATGAGAGAAATTGATGTGGCCTACTTTGGAAAATACAATATGCCAGAAATGAACAAGTAATTCCTAAATGAAGGTCTCCTCAAAGGCAATTAAGGCAAAATGAAGGACGTCCAAGGATAGGGCTAGGACATCTCCCAGAGAAAAAGTAAAACCCAAAACCCAGAGCTGCTGTTGGCTGAAGCCTGTTTGAGCATAGCAGCAGGTCATGTAAAAAGAAAGAGGCTCTAAAAGCTCTAGAGTTCACACAGAGTTAATTCCTACTGTAAGTCAGGGAGGGAGTTGGTGATGAGGTCCATGCTGAACATGCTCACATTGAATTTTCACAACCACTTGAAAAGTATAGGGAGTTTTTACCCATATTTTACAGGTGTAGGAAACTACACTTGAGTGAGTTGCAAAACAAAGGCTTGGCCCCACATTTGGGGCTGCAGGCCCAGTGTTTTGGTTTTTGTTTTGTTTTTTGTTTTTGTTTTTTTTTTTAGAGCAAGGAAAAGAGTTTATTCGAGCCCAAGGTTACTTTACACTAGGAAGAAAGTGGTCCCTAGTCCGGTGTGCTTTTAATACATCATCAAATGGGCTCTTGCACTGACAATGGAAAAGCAGCTAACCACCCCCTTTGTTTTCCCCCTTTAAGGCAATACTTTGATTCCTTTTAGGGAGATTTCACCTCTATAAAGGGATCTGAGGAGCACTGGATTCCCAGGATGATTTAGTTGTAGCTTACAACCTGAGTTGTAAACTTGTTCAAGTTGAATTCTTAACCTCTAAGCATAATGACAGGCTATTTTCTAGCTCATGAGATGTTTATAAAAAGATGGATGAGATTCTGGTGATCAGAAAGTACTTTTCTAATAAATAATGACATGGCTAAGAAATATTTTTAAGATTGAAAATACGGTATCATTTAAACAATGTGAATAATTGCAGGAACTGAGACATATACCAATTGACCTTACTGTGATTTTGTTTGTCCATTCCTAAAGTATATCTGGTAGTTACATAGCGTATGGACTAGTTAAGTACGACACCCAAGTGCTTCCTTGTTTCTGAATGAAATGCACCAGGGAAGAACAATGACAAAGGAAATAGTGATGTTTCCAGGAATTTCTCTTATAAGATTGAATACAGAGGCATTTATAATGTGCCTGTATAAACATCATTCTTTGTATCTGGCCTATTCCCTAAAGAAGTAGAGATGGTTTATAAAATTTACACAATATGAAAGAAGAAAATGAACTTAAAAGTAAAATCAGTAACAAGTAAAATGTAAATAAGGAGCCAAGGTTAAGACTGGAAAAGGCAGAATGCAGCTAGGTAGGTCCTACTGAGTTATGAAAAGTTGAGTCACAAATTTGGCTCTGAGCTTCCTGGAGGCTAAGCAGCTAGATCTTAATGGACAGACCAACAGATTTTGATATGTTATCAGTAAGAAAAGTGTGATTTCAATTAGCCTTCTAATTCTTTAATACTTCACACTAAATATTCCTTGCAGACAAACTTTACATATGGAAATCTTTGTGCAAAGCAAAGGTTTTGCTAATTAGAAGGAAATGCAAAAAAAAAAAGTGTGTTTACAAAAGTGTTTCTCATTATGAAAACTGATGGTTTCAAAAAACTTTGTATGATAAAGAAGAGAGTTTCAGTGTTCCCAAGTTAATCAGGTCAAGTAACCAAAGGCCTGCTGCTTTGAAGGTTTAATTCAAGGTGCTTATCCAACCTCTTTGTGGAACAAATCTTGCAAACCAGGCCTTCTCAGAAAATTCGCAGCGTTTTCTGTGGGAGCTTGAAATGTCAGCAGAAGAGACTTTCTGATGATATTACGCTGGCATTACCATCCTAACAGTTGGGGTGGGGGTGCAAGTGCAAGATGGTAAAATTATTTCGTGGTCTGATTTTTATGGTGTGCTACATAACAGCTTTCCTGGCAATGCTGACAAGAGAAAACAAGACAAGTAAACAAACCACAGAAAGAAAGCAAAGCTTGACAAAAGCCAGAAGCAAAGATCCTTAGTTCTCAATAATTACTGGTGTTAACACATTTCAGAAGAGGATAAAATTATGATTCTCATGCAGATAAACAGAACGTATATTAAGGATTTTATTTCCTTTGTTAACTTACTGTTAACAAAGGAACCGGGCAGACGTTAAAACCCGTTTAAAGGAGAATCCAAAGAACAGATACATTCACTGGTCTAGAATATTGAATTGAATCTATAAATGGACACCTCAGTGTCCTTTCCACAAGAGGGTAGCCCTCCACAACACAGAATTCATTTGCATGTTCACAGACATGAGCATTGGCCTTGCCCTCAAATGCAAAATAGCTCCAAGGCAATTAGAGGCTATCATCAGATAACTCTAGAAAGGTGTGTTCTAAACAATGCAAAGTCTGTCATTGGTGCACCTAATAATCTCATTTGCTTGGTCTGAATTTCCTTACACTGGTAAGTAAACATAACCTCTATCCTGGACAGCCCAGCCGTACTAGCAGTGTCTACCTTTGGGGCATTTCAAAGCATAGGATACTCCTTATCTCCTGGGATTCCTAAGTGGAGCAGGGCCCTCATCCTACTTGAAGTAAACAAAACAGAGGATCCTGAATAGAGTCCTGCTGTTCAGCAGACCCTCAAATTTGCCCTCATGACAGATCTTCCAATGGCTGCCTTTAATCTACAACTAAGGCATTTGATGGATAGATGAGATTAGTGAACGTCCATATCTCTTCAACAGCAACAAAGCAGTCTTGGAACAACAGTTAACGTTAATGCCACAATTTCAAAATAATGCTTTAGTAATAACTTAATTTTATATACTCAACAGAGAAATGAAATGCATCAGAACTCTCTTTTGTTAGGTCTTTCCACTGGTGGCAGAGACACCACCTATTCATCAAACTCATCTCCTCCTCCAGGCACACAGTTAGACCGTGTTCCCAGCTTCCTTTGCAGTTAGTTAGAAGTAGTCAAATAGCTGCATTCTGGCCTAAGCAGTATGGTCTCCCCGCCCTGCTAGCTGGATGCAGAGAACCCGAGATACATAGGAGGAAGGACACGTATTTTGAAAGAAGTGTAGACCCTGAACGGCAGGACACTTCTGGACTTGGGGTGAGTGAGAAGTAAACATGCACGGTATTAAGCTTTTGACTTTTGTGATTTATTTTCGGTTGAAACTAGTATTACCTTAACTAACAAATCCACATTCCACATTTTGTTTGAATTTAAATGTTTAAAAATAGGGGCGCCTGGGTGGCGCAGTCGGTTAAGCGTCTGACTTCAGCCAGGTCACGATCTCGCGGTCTGTGAGTTCGAGCCCCGCATCAGGCTCTGGGCTGATGGCTCAGAGCCTGGAGCCCGTTTCCGATTCTGTGTCTCCCTCTCTCTCTCTGCCCCTCCCCCGTTCATGCTCTGTCTCTCTCTGTCCCAAAAATAAATAAACGTTGAAAAAAAATGCTATTATAAAAAAAAAAATAAAAAAAAATAAATGTTTAAAAATAGGTCTTACCTTCCTATTGTTTAACAATGAAAAGGTGAGCATTAACCGTCTCCCTCCCATGTCATTTCTGTACACGATGCTCCGCACTCCCTCCCCTCTGCCTTGCAGTGAACTACTTTAATACAAAAAGTACATACAAATGACATATGTAAATATATTCTTTTCTTTCCTTCCTAGCCCAGAGATAGCATACTATTTACACTGTTTTAGAGGCACCTGGGTGGCTCACTCTGTCAAGCATCCGACTTTGGCTCAGGTCATGATCTCATAGTTTGTGAGTTTGAGCCCTTTGTCAGGCTCTGTGATGTCAGTGTGGAGCCTGCTTTGGAACCTCTGTCCCTGTCTCTCTCTACCCCTCCCTTCTTGCACTCTCTCTCAAAAATAAACAAACATTAAGAAATATATATATATATATATATATATATATATATATATATGGTATACAATGTTTTAAATCTTGCTTCTTTACATAACAAAATATCCTAATGGCTTTTTTTTTTTTTTAAAGTTTATTTATTTTTGACAGAGAGAGAGAGAGACAGAGCATGAGCAGGGGAGGGGCAGAGAGAGAGGGAGACACAGAATCCAAAGCAGGCTCTGGGCTCTGAGCTATCAGCACAGAGCCCGACGTGGGGCTTGAACTCACAGAACAGACTGCAAGATCATGACCTGAGCTGAAGTCGGACGTTTAACTGACTGAGCCACCCAGGTGCCCCTCCTAATGGCTTTTCTATTATACTGCACAAGAACCTATTCTTTTTTTATAGTTGCATAGTATTTCATTAGGTTGGCTACTATAATGATGGGGATCTATTAATGGGCACTTGTCAACCCATCTTCTTGAAGGTAGATAATATAATTGGAGTAAATCAGTGTCTGTTTAGGATTTAAGCCATGTCCTAGTTGACTGCAGAACACAAGCCCTGCTCCACCCTCTTTAAGAAGACAGGTACCTGAAAGAAGTTTTTCTTTTATTCACCAAAACAACAATATAACCCACACACGGAGTGTGAGATAATGAGAATAAAATGAGGGTGAAGTTAAATGGAATTACTATCATAACACCAGGTGAAAGGAGAAAGGCACGGCAGCCTCATTCAACTGTCTGCTGTGTATAATCTGTGTCGATGGAGCATTACAGCTGTATTTGTCCCTCAAGGGACAACTTACTCCTTACTCCTAACTTACTCCTTATAAAACACCATTTTTAAGGACACCTGGGTGGCTCAGTTAGTTAAGTGTCCAACTTCAGCTCAGGTCATGATCCCATAGTTCATGAGTTCGAGCCCCATGTTGGGCTCTGTGTTGACAGCTCAGAGCCTGGGAGCCTGCTTCAGATTGTCCCCTCCTCTCTCTGCCCCTCCCCTACTCATGCTCGCTCTCTCACTTGCTCTCTCTCTCAAAAATAAATAAACATTAAAAATAAATAAAAATAAAACACCATTTTTGAGGACACGGTTAATCTACATGTCAGAACCATTTTTTTTTTAAAGTTTGTCGCCCTCATTGTTGAAAGAACAAAAAAGATACCAATCATTTTCCCAATTTGAAAATCTGTAGCTCTTGGCCTCCATCCTCACTTCTGTCTCTGCCTCCTGTCCATTTTCCCTTGAATATCTAAAACCAGACTCTATGCCCACCTTTCTGCTGCTCCCAGACTCAAAATCAAGGAGCCACTCTTGAGTGTCCCATACCAGATATGCAAGAGCCAAGCTTTAGCGATTCTTTGTTCACAATGTCCATTACACGAAGCCATGTGGAAGAGACATGATTTGAACACAGATCTGTGTGATTCCAAATGCTGAGCTCTGAATGGTCTTCTATTCTGTGTAAATTATTGAGGATGGTTTAGTATATAGACACTGTTGCCACACCTCACTAATGATGTTCCCATCATCCTCACTAATAACAAAGCACACTGAAAACACATCAATCTCAGAAAAGGTTAAGAATTGGGCATGTTAGTGAAATTTTACATCTTCTGATGTGGAAAATTCTTAGACATTAATTTGTCCAACTGTTGCCTTTCACAGATGAAGAAACAGCATCAAAGGGGATGTCTTGCTCAAGAGCACACACAGAATGAGCATCAGAGGTTTGGTCTCCTGATGTCCATTGCTTTTCTTTGTATTTCATGACCCCCTTTCAAAACTTTGTATTATTTGCCATGCTTTTAACTATTCTCAATTTAGCTAGTGTAATTAATGGGTTCTTTTTGACCTTCCAGAGCAGTCCTTGGTTTAAATAAGGCTGAAGAAAATCTCAAAAAAGTGTTGACCCTTTGATTCTTTGAGTACCGAAGTTTTTTCTATGCTATTTTGAAAGCAATGCTGAGTTTCTCCGGAAGGGGTGGGAGTAAGTGAAAAGCAGCTGCCTGGGCTGGGATCTGGGCATGCTGTTCCTCTTTCCACCTTTCCCTGAGTATCTGGAATGCTATTGATTCCAAACCTTCTGTGTCATATTGCAGGGTACTACATGAGTGCCTCCCCAAGGGAGCAAAGAAGATAAAAACTCACCCATTCTCTTTTATTATTTGATGCTCAGCCAGATTTTTCCACTTCAGCATATTTTAATATCCTAGCCACAGGGTTGACCTTTGCAGACTTAATTTATGACCTGTCTGAGAGCTTATTCAGTCGGCATTATTTCAAATCATAACTTAAGAAAAGCAGTGCCAGACTAAAAGTCGTTTGTTTGGCCTCTCCATTCTTGGGAAAGGGGAACAGTCCATGTCTAGTCTTCTGCTTTCTAGGCTCGGACTCAGTTTCATCTATTAGCTTGGGGACTGTTGGACATAGGAGCTAACCGGTTCATGATAAACAGAGATGGGGACAGCAATTTTCTGTCCAAGGAAATACCCTCCATCCACTCTGCAAACTTTGGAACAATATTCTCACCCATCTCTGACCACATGATCTAGACTGGACCAATCATTGTATCTCATTCCTTTCGCATCCCTCACAAATGAACATGTAATCCAAATGTGAACTGTAAGAGGCATCTTTTATGATTTTCTCTGCTAGAATGAGCAAAATAGTTTCTTTCTTCCTTCTTGCTTGTGACTTATAAAAATAAGCTCTCAGGGCTGCCAGTGTCTTTCCAGGTATAGTAAACCTCCAAACAATGATCAGAGAAGAACATGGACTTCTGGGTTCCATGTCCTGAAGGTCCTGAAGTAACCCGGGTACCTGAGCCTCCTCCTTTGGGAGCCAAACTGATAATTTTCTAGGAAACTCTTTTTGTTTAGCTTATGTTGGGTTTCTGTAAAATAGGGTCCTGACTACACACTAAACTCCCAAGAGTTTGTTTTATAAACTAGGTTGTCAATTTAAAAATTTATACTAAGAAATATAACTGTCAGGTGGATGGGAATATTACTGTAGGCTGGTTAGCTCATGCTCCTCCCTAGAGGACAGCTTATGTGGGAAACCAGATTATGATGAAAAGGTTGCTTTGTAAGTGCAATATCAGGATAAAAGCAGTAGGGCAATCTCAAGGGGCCCTTTCTACATTCCATAGCACTTTGGGGACATAATGCCTGGTAAGTAGGGCAGAACAATTTAGCCAGCTAAACAGGCCCCAATCCTTGCATAATTCTTAGGGGCACACTGACAAACTCTTTTCTCCAACTTTACACTTTAATATTTCTTACCGATCAGCAAGCGATTCTGATCCCTTCACCAGATACGTAGTTTTATGCCTCCATGACTTTGCTCATTGCCCTTGCTTCCTTTCCCCCTCCCCCAAGCAAACCCCTCACTGCCACCTACCTCTTTTCTCTTTTCTGATTGTAGAAACCCTCCTAATCTCCCAGGACTTAACAGAAAACATCAGTTCCTCTGAGGCAGTCCCATTTTTGTCTAAATCAAAGTTTAATCCCACCTTCTTTGTTTTCCTTAAAGGAGCAAATTGCACTCATTTTGCAGCATCACAAGCTGTGTGTGTGCTGTGTCTTCTTCCAGATTATGAGTTCTTCTGAGAACAGGGATCAACCTTTTTGATACTGAGTTTTAACCCATTGCAAATAGTAGAGGCAAAAAATATGTTGAATGTTAGATATCTTAGCATGAATTACTGCAGATTGATTCATTCACTTTTACTTATAGGGTGTTGTATTGCTCAAGACATTTTGAGTAACCTTTGGCAGAAAATGAACCTACATGAAAAGACTTTGGGGTGAGGACCTCAGAAACAGGCTTGAACAACCAAATGACAAGAAAGGCAAGAACACAGCTGAGGCTTGAAGACAACTGATCCCAGGATCATGAGCCTCCCTGAGACTTTCTGTCTTGTGTCTCTGAATCTCTCCCCACATACCGTTGCAGACCAGGTTCACCCTCACTCTGGGGAATGCAGGGGCTCATAATCTTAGAGCTTCGTTTCTCATCATGTCAGCTACCAACAAGGACCTGAAATTCCCCAGCTTGAGATGGAACATCCTAAAGAAGTATATTGGATTATTGGTACATTGTGGCATTGGCCCCTATTCTTCACTTCTTCCTCCATCTTTATTTTTTGTCTTTGACTGTGATGTTCTGCTCACAAAAGACAGACTACCTTTCTCACTTCGTGACCATGTTTGGATGAGGGGAAGACAGTAGTATGCTGATTCTGAGCCCAGGCCTTTGGAGGCCTCTTTAATTTCCATCTGTGCTATTGCTCTTTAGCTGTTCCATAAGGACATGCTCAGGCCAGACCCTCAGGTCCCCAGAGACACATGGAACACAGCCATCTAGCCATTCCAGGCTGTCTGTGCTGATTCCAGCTCAATGGCATGAGTGATCTCAGTCAAGATCAGAGCCACCCAGCTGACCCCAGGCTCAGCCAGCCAATAGTCACGTGACCCCCAGATCCAGGAGAATACATGATTGTTGTTTTAAGCCAATGAGTTGTCAACCTAGCATTTTTTGTGGCACAAGCTAATTGATACAAATTAAATCTCAATGTTGCTACTTTCTAGAAATATGACCCTGGGCAGGATACCGAACCACATGGATTTCACTCTCTACCTCTGCCAAATGGAGATAGTAACAATACCTGTATCACAGAATTGTTGTGAGAATAAGAGAAGTAAAAATGTCAATTGTCTGGCAAATTTAAAAACACTAATTATTATTATTAATGTTTCACGTGCCCACCCACCAACAATTATAGTCAGGAATGTGGGAGGGGTCTTAGGGATTGGCCTGTGGACAAAGGGGCTGAGGGTCTATAAGAAGAAAGCAGTTCCTATTTAATGACATGGTTAGATATGGTGGAAGAAGCATTCCCAAGTGGACGTGGCTGCTGACTCCACTTTACGACGGGAGGCAAGCTGGGCAGACAAAAAGAATGTGCCCAGTACCTTGGAGCTCTTCCCTGAGTTAGTGTTAATGCTAAACTCTGTATCACAAGAGATGATTTCAGCTGGCACAGAGCAAGAAGCCTGAGTGCATGCGGTCTCTTCTATTTACTGGGCATACAATCTTAGAGATTATTAAATTAGTTTTACTACAATTCTTTGCATATTGGAGAATGAAAACACCAATTCCCATCTCCCAGCATGGTTTCAGGAATTAGATGATTCTAATGTACCATAATAAGTGGTATGGTACATGACATATAGTAGGTACTCCGTAAGTAGTAAGTCTTGCTGTCGCTATTATTCCTGGCTCATTCTGTGATGTGCTGTTTCTCACTGGCTTCCAATACAGGAGGAGAGCCTTCCTGACTCGACCTCCTCCATTTCTAGAGTTCACTGATTACAACCTAAAGCACATCCTATTAAGATCATGTGTATGAAGTCTGAACACGAGCAAGGTGCATCCATTCTAGGGCAGTTAATATTGAACACGTACATGTCTCTAGTCTTTCAAAGGCGACAGGCTTAGAAAAACACTTGCATTATCTGATCTGGAAACCCTTTTTAGTGCAGAATCTGAATTGCAAAGTTGTTATTAAAAACTGCAAATGATCAGCAGCCGTAATTGTGCGGTATTAACTGCCTCTAACCCTGCTCGTCTCTCTTTGGCTGACACTCGTGACTGACACTGTGAACTGGTGAGCAGCTTGCTGAGCTGGGCTGTCATTAGTGTGCCTGGAAATGCACGTTGTTTGCAAATGGACCTTTGTGGTGGAATTGCTCATTATCCCCATAATTTCAGGAAGTAAAGGAAGACCCCAATTAATTTCCAAGCCCAAGAAAGATAGAAGAGAAACAAGCAGCTTTCCTCTGGCAACAAGAAGAAGGGGACAAACTGACCAGACCTGCCTGTCTACACATGATCACATCTGACGGAGTGTATTTGTTCCTTCTTGTCCCCATGCGCAGCAGCAGGAAGACACAACTTCCACCTTGCCCAGAGGAAGACGAAGGTGTGATTCAGCAAGCCGGCCTTTCCACACGAAAAACATCTGCCCTTCGTCACACCACAGGCTGGTGTCAGGAGATGTGCTGGGGAGGAGAAAGGGAGTATGGCACCCGAACGAAAGGACTCACCCTGAGGAGGACACGAACAAAGAAAACCTATCGGGTCTCTACGTGGAGTTAAATAAAATGGGAGTCATGATTATAGATAACAGTCTCTGGATAAATTAAAAATTTTCACCCCGGCATGTGTTTGTACATGTGGTATGCTGGAGTGAGAAAAGGGAGGAGGAGAGGTTGTAAGTGGAGTGCAGTGAGCTAGAATGTTCTAACATGTTGCTAAATGACAGGAGAGTGGGATGGTGTGCCTGATGGGCTGTCCTGATGCTTGGCTATTTCATCAGAGGAGATGGAAGATGTCAGCAGGCTCAACGTCTCAGTGCGCCCATAGAAATGCCACTGTACTTTCCTAAAGGGAAAATGGTGACTTCTCAGACGGGGAAGGGGCTGCAGTGAACGAAGGAGATGCTGTCATCAGGCAGGACCAGTGGGCCTGGCATCCGGCGTGTATTCCAGTGGCTTTGCATGGGAGACATGATCAATGGCTGTTTTCGAAAGATCTTGGCTTTAGGTAAATTTACTTCCCCATCATGAGTGCCATGCTATCAGAAAGACAAATTAATTTAACATGAGTGACTTACTGCTCCCTTATGAATTACTTTCCCATTGTTTTTAATAGCATCTCTTTATCTCTAGCACAAGGAAACACAGTTGACCTTTAACGGCCTCTTTTATAAATGAACCCAACTGCAGTTCAGCTTTTCCACTTTCAGATCTTTATCTCCTGGCACCTTGAATCCAAGCTCATCTGAATGCAGGTCCAGCTGCCTCTCTAATGGTATCTATCCATTAATTAAACACTCGGTGCTTAACAGCTTGCACACCAGCAGCTGTAAAGGATGAGAAGGCAGTTCTCCTTTAATCTACAAATATTTATTTTCTTTTAGGGGGATTGGTTAGGAAAAGATTAAGTGTATAGGAGGATAACCAGCTTATGGAGAATGTGCGTGTTGTGCTGGAAGTTTCCTGCCGAGTCACATCAGGTGCAGTTAGTAAGCAGGAAGGCAGGCTCCTAATCCCTGCAATCATAAATTATAAAGTACTGTTTAAAACAAGCATCTTCCTCCATCTGGGCTGAGGAATGTGTCTGTGTTTTCTGAGTATTTTAATGAGTGCATGCGAATGAGTTTACAGAGAGGAGTGAATATAACTCACATAGAACCGGACTCTGATATTTATGGGATCCTGTCTGCACAGGAGCCAGGTCGTGGCTTATATATTCTTATCCGGCCACAGTGCATTATGGGACCCTCCTTTTACATTTACATTTGCTCCATTTACATTTTTCCTTGTTTCTCAGACTCATTCATCACTGAACTGTATAGAAACTGTCCTAGAATAACAAAATAATAGGTTTAAAATCAGACATAGCATTAGCTTTTTAAAAATGTTCTTTTAACTAGAGAAGCAGTATATGTGTGTGGTAGAATATTAAAAAATACTTACAAGCAAAACTAAAGAAAGAAAGGGATTATATTGTAAATACCTACAGACTGTACAGTCAATGCCTTAGTATATATCCTTCTGGATCATTTTTTTAATTTTTGTATGTCTTTGGGGATAAAGTTTTGTAATCTGCTTCTGTAGTTAACAATGTCTATTTTTCCACTTTAGTATATTTTTATCTTCTCAAGTACCGAACCATATTCACATTTTTATAATTAATTCAAAAATGTCCTTTATATTTAGCTTGTCCAAACTAGCATCTCATCCAGAACCACACATTCCCTTTAACTGTTATATGCCTTAGGTCTCTTTTAATCTAGGCTGATATATAGCCTCATGCATTAATGTTTTAGAGGGAGTGGATTGTCCAGGACAAGTTTCCATGGCTTAGTTTAGGTTCTTTGAAAGCAGAGCCTGAAATAAAGACTTTTGTTCAAGTGGTTTCTGGAATGTGATTTCATGAAGAAGAAGTGAGGGAGCAGTAAGACAAAAAGGGAGAAGTAAATGCTAACAGGAACATGTACTATTGACACAGCGATTGTAAGAAATGGGGTTCGATTCTGCCAGGACTGATGACAAGCACCCGAGATATCTCTGGGATTGCCCACCTGACAGACAGTAGTCTGAGGTATTAACCACTGACTCATCTTGGGAAGGAGAAGCTTTGCTTCCAGCTGTGCTTGTGCATGTAGAATATCATGTTGTCTGCAAAAAGCGAAAGTTTGACTTTGTCTTTGCCAATTTTGATGCCTTTGATTTCATTTTGTTGTCTGATTGCTGAAGCTAGGACTTGCAACACAATGCTAAGCAACAGCAGTGAGAATGGACATCCCTATCGTGTTCCTGATCTCAGGGGGGCAGACTCCACCAAAAGTCTGCTAGAACTGATACATGAATTCAGCAAAGTCTCAGGGTACAAAATTAATCTACAGACATTGGTTGCATTTTTATACACCAATTACGAAGCAACAAAGAGAAATAAAGAAACTGATCCCATTCACAACTGCACCAAGAAACATAAAATACCGAAGAATAAACCTAACCAAGATGTAAAAGTATGTGAAAACTATAGAAATCTTATGAAGGAAATTGAAGAAGATACAAAGAAAGAGAAAAACATTCCATGCTCATATTGAACAGAATATTGTTAAAAATATCAATACTACCCAAAGCAATCTACAATTCAATGCAATCCCAATCAAAATTGCACCAGCATTCTTCTCAAAGCTAGAACCAACAATTCTAAAATTTGTTTGGAACCACAAAAGACCCTGAATAGCCAAAGTAATATTGAAGAAGAAAACCAAAGTGGGAGGCATCACGATCCCAGACTTTAGCCTCTACTACAAAGCTGTAATCATCAAGACAGTATGGTATTGGCACAAAAACCAGCTGTGCTTCTGCAGACCTATCAGAGGAAGTTCTGGGCAAGAATGCAGAGAGGCTCACAAAGCTTCATTCAGAAGTGGGCCAAGGGGATGTGATGTGGGCAAACCAGCAGCTATAGCCCATGTTACGGCTTTGTAGGTATTTTCTTCTTCATTTTTTCCTCCACATAGTATTATTCATTTTCTTATTCTATAGGACCATTTCCTATACGCAAAAAGTTATCTAAGGCCAGATATAGTTAAATTAAGCATTGAGGAGGAAAGAATGGCTTTATTACTATTATTTCTGTATGCCTGCAAAGATGGGCTAACACTTTTTCTTTTCAAAAGATTAGTTCATCAAAATTTTACTGAGCAACAGATGTTGAGGTAGGTGCTGAAAGAAAACTGCCCTTAATTTTACCAAGTGCTGTAAAATAAAATATTGTGGTGATACGGTATAATTTTATATGGAGTATGGTGTTGGATCAGAGGAGAACGTGATCAATTCTTCCATCATAGTGAGGGAGGAGGTAGAAGGATAAAGAAATATCTTCATTAATGCGCTGATGCTTGACCTGGGTTTTGACACAAGTAGGTGGGGAGGGATGTATTCTAGGCTGAATTATATTGGGAACAAAGGTTATAGGTATGAAAAGAAACTTGTTTGGGAAACTGAAAGTCATTCAGTATGACTGGTGAGTGGATATAACGGGGTGAAGGCAGAGTTTAAAAAAGAGGAAGGGACAGACCATGGAGACTTGTACATCAGACTAGGTAACTATCTTCACTACTGAGCAGACACGGAACATTCCTGGCAGGAACATGGAATGCTCAGATGTGTTCAAAACTGTTGAGTTTGGGAATAAACAAAACTGTGATTAAAAAAAAACCGAGAACCTTTTCTAGAGGGCAATCCAGTGGGTAGTTACAATTCAGTGAAGACTCTAATTACAGAAGCATAACTTCACATGATTTATAAAATGCAGCTGTGCATGTCTTGGGGGCCAAAGAACTGTATTAGACAGTAAATGTGTGACATAGAAGCTGAACAGGAGGGCCGAAGAAGCAGTAGGACTGGAGCCCCAAGGACTGCGTGTGCAGGAGCCGAGTTCTTTTTCTCTGCTATGTTGTTCCTTGTTGTCAAGGGTCTCACTCAGGTCTTCCACTCATGTCAAGTGCAGTGAATATCCGTATGATCATTGTTCAACATTCTCTATCTGGCGTGTTACTTCTATTTGTTTCACTTATATCACTGGCTGTGGCTTTGTTCTTTCATTTGGGATAGATTTCTCGGTCTCCTCATTTTGTCTCCCTCTCTGTGTCTGTTTCTCTGTGTGAAGAAAGGCAGCTATGTCTTCTGCTCTTGAAAGCAGTGACTTTATGAAGAAGAGGTCCTGGAGTACCCTGCTGTCCCCTGTTCACCAGAACCTGGCACTTCAGTGGAGTATCCTACGTGTGGTGCTTATGCCCTGCTGTTGTGTCTGAGTCACTGATCCTTTCTGCAGATGACTGCCCTGACGCAGTCTGTTGTGGGCTGTGCTGGCTCTCTGGGGTGTTAGTGGGGCCCAGGCAGGCCAGCTCTGAGGGGGCGTGCTTGCTGGGAACTTGGGAGTTGGCAGCGGTATTAGCAAAATTTGTTCTGGACCACTGGTCCTATGACAGAATCCCCCAAGTGCTGTGGAAGCTGGGTGCTACCTGACGTGGAATGCAGCCAGTGGCTAGGTGGGTCGTGCATGTAGCTGTGACTAAATTTGCCCTGAGCCCTGGGCTGAGGCCACAAGAGTCTGTGCACCGGGCCTCCTGCAGGTGGCTTTGTGTTTATGCTGGGGGGGGTGGAGAGCAGGGGAGGAAAATGCTGTCTGCCAGCTCCCTAGTTTTCAAAGAAGTTCCTGAACACTCTCCGAAATCAGTATGAACAAATCGGCTTCCCAATTGCTCCTGGTGTTGTGTAAACAGCCATTTTTATGTTGCCTCTGTGCAGGCTGTGTGCAGGAGCTGATAGGCATGAGTGGAAGCAGACTTTACAAAGGTTGGAAACAGTATTAGAGGGGTCTAAGGCAGATCTGCTGCTCAATGATGGCCCAGTTCTAGAGACTTAGGTCAAGTCCTGCAAAGAGAGAATAGAGGCCAAGATTCGTGGAGCTGTTTCCATGAGGAAGTGTGAGGCAAGGGGCAGTGGCAGAGTGGTCTGGTACCCAAGAGATGAAAGGCAGCACAAGGTTGAGAAGAGTATTCTCCACTTCCACAGGAACACAGGGCCACACTAGCTCCCTGAAGTTTGGGGAAGATCAGGAGACTGCTTCCTTGACAGAGATGTTGAAGTTCTCAAAGCAAGCATGTCTGGTAGGACATCTGCAGGTGCCTTTACACATAGTAGTTACAAAGGAGGAGGCTGGAGCAGACCAGAGAGAACATGACAGATGCTGTAACGTAACCTGACTGAACTAACCACTTGGTATGTAGGTACTTTAGGGTGATCCCATGGAGACTCCCCAAAATCATTAGGCCAGACTTCATAGTGGACTGCATAAGTTAGTGTCATTTTTGTTAACACAGATAGTGTAAGTCTCATTTGTTTCCATACATGGGTAAGGTCTGTAAGATACGGGCTGAAAATAATGCTAGATTCAGGAGTATACCTGGTTGGGTCTTGTGGCTCTGTAAAAAAGCATCTAGAAAGCCTCTCTTACATGTGTTTGAGGCACCACTATGATGGTGCCCATCTTGTGGTTGTATCTTCCTAGATGTGCAGTACTTTTATGGATTACACCATAAAGATTAGAAATCCTTCAAACACGAGATATAATCATGGGAAGAGCCAGTCTTTGCTCTAGTTCACCCTTTGTTGGTTGGCTTATCTCCGCACAAGTATTGATTACTGCAAGAGGAAGAGGCTGTATATTCAACCCCTTCTGCCAAAGTAAGAAGATTTATCTGAGCAGAAATAATAGGAGACAGCAAGAAGAGGGGAACTATAGACAGGAATCAGCTACATTCAATGAGACAGTGATGTCTGGAGGAGTCAGTGACAAAAAGGAGAAAAATCAGAGCAGCGTCACTCTCCAGAGCATGGCCAGAAGCACCTCCAGGTGATGTATGATGATACAGCCTGCTGAGTGCTACCTTCCTAACTGGGCTATGTTAGGCTTTCATGAACAAGCAGATTTATTGTACTGTCACTGGTACATCATCGAGCAAAGAAGTTGCAAGGAATTGTGGGTAATGGGCTTTGTGTTTTTTTTCTGGTTGAAGCCAACAACCTGCCTCCCTTTATCTCAGCAAGCAGGAGACTCAGAGACAGAGCAAATTGGAATTTATACGTTCATTGACTATGTTCCTATCCTTCTACATTGTGCTGTAGCATGTATTGGACTTTTCTTGTGACAAAAATAATGTAATAAAAGTAAAACAAACTACAGTCATATATAATGTATATATATATATATACATGGAAGGTATGTTCACATACCCTTTCGGTGACAAAGTCACTTGGTATGCTGTTTGAAGAGGCAGTCTAGATACTTGGCAAAATTTAAAATATGAAATTTCCTTTGATCCTGCAATTTCACTACTAGGGAAATTTCTCTACAGATATACCCATATGAATGTGCAAAGACAGATGGAAGGATAATCACAGAAGTACCATTCTGAGGTGAAAAAATTGTAAGCAATCTACAAGTTGGACACTAAGGGATTTGATTAAACAAATCATAGTGCAACTTTATGACGAAATATTACCCAGCATTACAATGAGTAGTGTGCATTGGAAAAGCCAGCTGTACAACAATTCCATTTCAAACACATGTACATGTATGTACGTGTATATGCCTAGAACATTTCTTACAGAAATGAAAACTGAAAATCATTTTTTGGAAAATATGTAGGGATGGAAATTAGAGGCTGCTGTACAAGGTAAAAAAACAGAAAACAAAAAACACACAAACAAAATTGCCAGCATCTTTTACTAATGAAAATTTTAAACACACTCAAAAGTGAAAAACAAAAGGGAATATAATTAGCTTTCAGGATTTTTGTGAGCACAGCCTTCCTCAAGATAAGTGGGGGACCCAAATGACTAATCAAGGTACATCCCTGTAGTGTAAACTTATGCTTATACATCTATCCTCAATGGAGTTTTTTTCTCCTTCTTTTCTCTTTCAGTATGATTTCTAGCAACTGCAAAATAAGTCGAAGAAGAAGAAAACATGAATTGAGTAAAAGTGGTTGTGCAGAATTATAAAAAAGCATCTAGAAATGGTAGGAAAAAGTCCTGTTGATAGCCATCAACTAAGAGGAACGTACTATTTACTTTCTTCTGCTCTTTGATACTGGTTATTTCTGTATGAGACTACTGACAATGCTATTTTGAACAAACTCATAACTATTTCAACAACATTGAACTCCCAAGAAGTTGAGGTTGGAGTCCTTAATATTCTTCCTATGTCAAGCTTGCAGGTAAAGGGAAGCCAGTTTGCTTCAGAGCAACAGTGTCTTCAGTTCTCAGTTGGAATTTGAGCTTAGAGACCACCACATCCTGAGATGTCACTCACTGTTTGTTATTACTCGTAAAGAAAATCTGTGCACAAAGCCTATGCAAAACTGGTTAAAGTGAGCTTTTTTGATCGAATGTCTAATTTATTAAACTGACCACTTTCTACTCCATAGGCATCGCTGAGCACTTTCTATGTATCAGACCCTGCTAGACACTGGGGATATAAAGATGAAACTGCATATTCTTAGAGTTTATAATCAAATCGAAGAAGTAAACATAGGACACACAAATTACAATATAGCAAATTAACTGCAATGCAGTGAGTAGATCCAAAGTAGAGTCACCAAGAAACACGCACACACACTGATATTTATAACTGGAAAACACGTGTAGACATCATCCTAAGCTTTTCTGAGGATGAATTGTACAGTGTTGTAAAATAGCAAGCTAATGGTGGGGACAATGGTCTTGGGGAAACATAAACCATGATAGAAATTTGTGAAATGCATCCTGTTTTCATTCCTGAAAGCTTCCCTATTTCCCCGATAAACATTGTAATAAAAATCAAGGCCCTCAAATCTGTTTTGATTTGCAAATCTGTTCCCTGAGAAAAAAATTTTTCCTTCTGAATATTGTACAAGAAACAATTAGATTTGGATTATTTACAAAAGCCTAGAAAATTTTGAAGCCAAATGTAGTAGCTATCAATAAGTAAACAAGAAAGCTCTTGACATTCTTAAAGACGAATAGATTTTTCTTTTCCATTTTAACATCTTCCAGACTTGTCAATTCCATTTACTTTTAATTATACCACATGAGTAAACCACATGGAAAAACAATAGATCTGTGTATGTTACTTACATAATGAAAGACAAATAGATCTAGCAAATTACACCAAAAAGAATAAATACACATATATTCTTTTTTTGTTTTTTGTTTTCACAAGCACCACTCAGATTTACTTTAGCAGTAGTATAAAGGAAGAGCAAAAGGAATATGAAAGTAAATCTAGGATTATGTCCAACTAAAATAATAGAATTAAAAACAAAGAGCCCAAAAGCTGTATATAATAGTAGACTGGTCCTCCCTTATCTGTGGTTTTGCCTTCCCTGGTTTCAGTTCCTTGAAGTCAACCATGGTCCAGAAGCAGATGACCCTCCTTCTGACATATCATCAGAAGGTTAACAGTAGCCTAACACTACATCACCATGCCTGCATCATTCACCTCACTTCATCTCATCATGTAGGCATTTTATCATCTCACATCACCACAAAAAGGAGGGTACGTACAGTATATTAAGATATTTTGAGAGATCACCGTCACATAACTTTTATTACAGTTTAGTTATAATTATTTATTTACTTATTATTGTTGTTAATCTCTTACTGTGCCTAATTATCAATGAGACTTTATCATAGGTATGTATGTCGAGGAAAAGACATGGCCTATATAGGGTTTGGTACAATCTATGGTTTCAGGCATCACTGTGGGTCATGGAATGGATAAAGGGGTGGGGGGACTACTGTAACAATTTTTTGTTGTGTAGTTTGATATTTAGAGCCCTCTAGAATGTGAACTTTTTCTTACTTTCAAGAAGGCTTTGGAGTTTTCCCCATGTAGGGTTTGCATATACACTAGGATGGAATCAGGAAAGACATCTGAATTGACATTCAAAATCTCTGGTGCTACTTACTGGCCATGACAGAGTACCCTTTTCCCCCCATCATTTTCATTTACATGCATTTACAGCATTTTTCTGCAAATATGTTTTATCTTCCTTCTGTTCGCTGCCAGGAAGATGGACCAAATTTTAAAAATTCCATTTATTTTTCAAGACTGATATGTACAAAATATGGCCTTTGCAAACAAATGAGATTTAGGAGAAGAGTGAGTGAATGCCTAGACCTGAACCTCCCCTTCATAGGCTCATTTGGGTGGCTATATCCTTAAATTTTTTTTTAATGTTTATTTATTTTTGAGAGAGAGAGAGACACAAAGCTTGAGCAGGGGAGGGGCAGAGAGAGAGGGAGACACAGAATCCGAACTAGGCTCCAGGCTCTGAACTGTCAGTACAGAGCCCGACAAGGGGCTCGAACCTACAAACAGTGAGATCATGACATGAGCTGAAGTTGGACGCTTAACCAACTGAGCGACCCAGATGCCCCATGGGTGGCTATATCCTTAAACAGGGGACAAAAAAATGTAGTTAGATAACTTGATCTACTAATGTCTTATTTTTTCTACTCTATCAAATATCTTGTAAATAAAGGTGTTCCTCTTAGTTTTATTCGGACAAATAAGCTCTGTTTGATATAAGAAAGGGGAGGCGTGTTTTGGTAAAAAAAAAACAATAATAACAACAAAGGAATTGATAAAATAATGAATATTTAAAATTAGGTTTATGGAAAGATCAATACTTGAAATTGTGTAGATAATTTCTTTATTGTTTTAAGATAACTAGACTGACTTTGAAATCAAATCATTTCCTAAACACCTCATGAAACTGTCAGAGAGTGAATGAATTCAAAGATGATTTCATCATTACATATAAACAAAAGCAAATAAGGAAAGCTACAGGAAAATGCCCAAGGACATTTTCTCATTAGATGAACATGTGAGGTCCTACTGGTCATGGATTAACTACTTGGGGTATTTTTGATTTTGAAATTGCTGGACCATTCACATGGGAAACAAATGTCACCACTCTTTCTGTGATAAAGATTTTCCATCATTATTTTTTCTTTACCCTTTTGCCATCTCGTGTGCATCATGGTGCTTGTGGCAGGGTGTTACCTGTATTTCTAACTGCACTTTTAAGACTGAAAAATTCTAGTACTTCCCAGTTAGCCAGCCAGACCTACTTCAACAAGTTAGGAAAAGAAATGCATTTGAAACACCAAGTCCCTGTCTCACAGAATGTGGCATTTCATGGAAAACATTGACCCAGACAGCCAGCTAGCAATATTCTTTCATGTATAGGATAGTAGGTCAGGAGGATTGCAGCATGGGAGAGAGTGCAAAGGTCTAGAGACTAGGGACATGCGGAACTGACAGCTTTCTGCAGTCATGTTATGCAAGGTCAGTTGCTCAACAACAGATGTGTTAAATCTCGCATTTACTTTTTGTCTGTCACCAAGGTTGACCACTCTAACAGATGCAGATGACAAGAGGAAGGCAACTGTAACAAAACAGAGCCTTGCATCTCAGGGAAACATCTGTCATTGCCCTTTTCATTTAACCTCAGTACTGGGTCCTATTACAGGAATCTTCCAGACACCTCCCTATCTCTGGGCCAGCTGGGCCCAGAAAAGACTGAGTTCCATGAGACTTGGGGGAAAAAGGAAATAGGTGCATGAATATCTATGGCTGAAAACTCTTGAACAAAGCCATTTCTAAAAGACATTTACTATTACAAGAGCTCCTAACTTATTAAAGAGTAATAGCAGTGGAAGTAAAGGAAATAAATTCTATCATCACTAAGAAAACAGCTGCCATTGGCAACTTTTAATATATAGTCATGGTACCTTAGAGGCCCTTTTATTTGTATGAACAGGTGATGAGAATGAAAATATTGCCCTCCATCACCAGATATGTATAGTAGATCCTCATTATTTATACATTGAGTATTTGTGAATGTTGAGGAACATGGAAATCTGTATTTTTAGCAAGCTTTCCAGGTGACCCCCATATTGTAGCTTTTAGAACACTGACTTAGGCTCCAAACACATCAGCTTACCCACTGGAAAGCTGTGGTCAAATGGGAAGATTGGCACAGACTCTGTTTACTTCCCTCACCCCTCAGTCAGTCTGTGAAGACAGCCAACTAAACACTGGGAGGTGCTCTTCTTGGGAGTCGCTATAGATAATAACTCCAGTGCTTGTCTTTGGCCTACAAGTTTAACTCTAAAGCATTGTTTAGTCCCCAATTAACTCCAGTCTACTCTGGACTTTGGCTCATGACTTCAAGGCTTTTCTTCTTGAAGACAAATAGGGAACAATCCCTGTAAAATCGCTTCATCCATCACTCCTTACACAGCCCTTTGAGATGTTCCCTCTACCCTTTACCTCCTGCCTCTTCTACCTCTCCACCTCTTTTACCACTGTCCCCTCACTTCACTCCATATGCATGGGTTTGCTAATTTGTACTTGGGACACAGGAAGCCCATTCCTGCCACAGGGTCTTTGCACTTAAACTTGCCCAGATCTTCACACGCTTGGTGACAGCTCTCACTTGAATTAGCTCTCTTCCCCTACGTTATTTTTTTTCATTGTCTCTGCCCCAATACCCTCCTCAGAATGTTAACTTCATGAAAATAGAGATTTTGTCTTGTTCATCTGTATAGTCTCTGCCTACTATAAAACGGTTGGCACATACCAGTTCTTAATAAAATGCAGACTAACTGAATAGATATTTGCCTATAAAAGGGTCTTTAGAAATCTTCTGGCCCCATCCTCATTGCTATTCACCTAGTAAAGGAAATCCAAAATTTCATTAAACCATAGTCACTGTGTTGCACTAACACATGCTCGTGTTTAGAACACATTATACTTAAAATTAATTACAAGACACTAACACACAACAAATGGAATGCAAAATACATTGTGAATGCTTCCTAGGGAGACATTTATCCTGTAACTGGAGGGTCTAGAAGGGTGGTTATTAACTCACTATATACATCGGGGATTGAGGGTGGTTTGAGTGGTCCTTGAGTATTTCAGAAACAGAAACAGCATGAACAAAAACAAGTTATATTTTTGGAAACTGGGAGTAAGTAGAGGTGACTATAAACAAGGGCACATGGAGGGAAGTAGAAAGAAATAATGTTGGAAAGGTAGAGTCAACTTATGAATAGCTTTTCCTACTACGCAAAATACTCTATTCTCAATTTTATTTTGAAGAAATGGGAAAATCAAAGGCTTTAAAATGGTGAAATAATTATGTTTGCATTTTAACAACACCAGTGGTGGGTGGCATATGGATTGGAACACTTCTGTTGGAATTAATGAGGAAAGTTATGAGGAGGAGTCACAGAACATGGAAAAACACGGGATGGTGGCACTGAGGGAGGGGAAATACATATTTTTCTGAAAATCAGTAGGACTTGGAGATAGTAATGGTGTAAAAAGAATGTATACACGCGACCCATTTGGTAGTTCTGTCCTTCCCTTTGGGTATGGGGTGGATGGAGAAGCCTACGGAACAAGGAAATACTTTAGAATAATCAAAGAAAGGGAAAACCAACAGTCCCTAGTCCCAAAGAATAAACAGCAGAAATACAAGAAAATAATTTTTAACATATCAGGTATTTAGGATTTTCCACCAGGATTGAGAATTATTCAGGCACTGGACTGGTTTCTTTGGGACACATCTATGTTAAAATGAATACAGAGCGGAGATGTAAAGAAGATGTTAGAAGATAATTAACTTGAAAGCAATGAAAGACACTTAAACAACAACAAACAGGAAACACTGATTTAAAATTTGCAGTTATGGGGTGCTGGGGTGGTTCAGTTGGTTGGGCATTCAACTTTTGATTTCAGCTCAGGTCATGATCCCAGGGTTGTGGAATAGAGCCGTATGTCAGGATCTGCACTGAGCATAGAACCTGCTTAAGATTCTCTCTCTCTCTCTCTCTCTCTCTCTCTCTCTCTCTCTCTCTGTCTCTCGCCGCCCCCCCCCCCCCCCCCCCGCCCCCCCGCCCTCAAAAAAAAAAAAAAACAAAATCACAGTTATACCACTGACAACATACACTTATTCCACCTGCATTAAGATACTTATTGTTAGGAGTACCTCCTTTGAGCTAGCCAGAAGGCTTCTTACATTTTTTTTCCCCTAATTCAGTCACATCCAACAACAGAATTGGGTATCCAATTCCAGGAACTTAAAAACTGAAGAAAGAATACAGACTTTCTTGATCAGCAGGAAGAGACTAAGTGGAAATATTGGCAGCAACTCCCCACCCTCATCTTGTTCTACTCCGTGTCACACCTGGGGAAGTTTTCACTAAAGTGCATGAGACTGGTGAAGGATGCAGGCTTGATGGCACCTCCATGACTGAACTCAGTAGCTCCCCTTTCCAAGGCTCCTATTCATGAAGCAAAGGGAGGGGCACACAGCAGCAGAGCTGGGCTTCTAGGCCCATGTGTATAGCACATCAATTGCAACAACTTCATTCTGTGGTCTACAAAGCTTCTCCTTTCCATACTCAGAATATTGCAGATGTGAGGTTTTCCCCCAATGACTTATGCACTCTTAAAAACTACTCGCAAAAGTAGGGGCTCAACTGATTTATCTTCTTGAGGAGGATCAAGTTCAGTAAGATTTAGGCACCTTGAGAATTCTGTTTATTAATTGTTGCTTGTAGTTTTGAGTGGCCAAATATAAAATATGGAGTGATGAAGTGGAACCCTCAGCTTCGGTTTTCACATGCAGATTTTTTTTTAGAAAAAATTTTTTGTTCATCTCACCTGACCTTCACAAAGAAAATGCATGCTCAGTTAACACCTAGGTTCAGTGATTTCCAAGCCAGTCTTATTCATCCATGGCTTCATAAAATATATGTCCAAGATTCCATTCAGCAATCAAATAAGTATTCAGTATTCAGGAATTGCTCTTCTTTAGCTAATTTGTTTCATAAATAAGTTTTCACGCTTTTCCACTCTGATATATTAGTCATCCGTCTGTAGCTAGCCTCAGAAATTTTGAAAAATCTTCTACCTACATATACACATATGATCATACCCCTATTTATGTATTTTCATAATAATCTAGTACATACTTTAGAGAATCCCTGTCACTACTATTGCTAGCAATATTCTAATTGGAATAGGAATTATACAGGAAGATTGTTCTGAAGGGTTTAGAGAGAATGGGATTGACTGTAGAACTATGGATTAGAAAAATAAAGGACCGAGTTAGGTCAATAGGATGATGGGTATATCTATCTAACTTGGGTCTGAATATACTGGTAAGTTTGAATCAGTTTACAAATGACTCAATTGTTGGTAGTTTTGCATAAAATAGAATTTAGAACAACGAACATCATGTGCAAGGGATAAAATGGGATAAAGCCCATATGCTACCTCAGGAAGCTTATTGTCCAATATGGGCAACAGACTTCCATATTTCAGACTATAGTAAAATGCATTACATGGTGATTATCCCCAAATGAGGGATAAACAGAACACTATGTAAAGGTAATAATTCTGAGCAATGTAATTAGGAAGAGCTTTAGGGAGGAGATGGCATTGAAACAAGGCTTTGAAAGACAAAGGAATAAGAACTAAGGCTGATGGAATAGCACAACTGTCATATCCAGGTCAGAGATAATGAAGGTTGCCACAGGGAATTGAAAAAGCATCAAAAGTGTATTTAGGGAACGGCCTATAGTTGTATGGGACTGGTGTGTGGAGCATCTATGATCAGACTTTTCATCATACTGGAGAGGAAATCAGAAACCACTTTTGTGTGTCAGGAATGGCAAAGACAGGATTGAAAGCATGATTCCAGGTAATTCTATTTAACTTTATAATTCACAATTCTATCTGTCAATCCAAAAAAAGGCATACTGATGATACTGAATAATTTTCTAGTCTCCAGTGATACTGTGAGAAGGTATAGTTTCACATAATTGCATGGATCCATTATGAACGTTCATTTCCTTCAGAATTTTTAATTGAGTGGCTGCTAATTGCTCTCCTCACACCGAGGTTCCAGGTATAATCACTAGTGGTTGTTCTCTTTCATCAATACTGCTCACTATATTACAGGGAACTAGTCCATGAGTATCTTCCCAAGCTCTTTATTAAGTTTCTCTTATTGCATTGGGAAGACCAGCACCAAGAACAGATCATTTGCCTGAAATGCAATCATTAATTTTGCTCCCATTGCTGAATCTCTCTGATTCTTTGTAAATTCCCTGTGTTATCTGAGATTTAACCATAGTCTGACAATTCATTTACAGGACCAAAGTCTGCATCTGAAGGGCTCTATGTACTTCCAATATACTTTTGAAGAAGGATGGTATGGGTGGTCCTCCCTTACTCATGTAGAAAAATCAGGTTGTGTTTAATAAATACATTAAAAAAATACATGTCAGTGGGAGTGGAAGTAGAAAATAAAACTATTTCTCATCAAAACCATATAGCCATTATGACATAGTGTTAAGGAAAAGAACAAATTCAGGGTACTGCCAGTAAGATATTGCCTCAGGGTAAAGATGAATTGAAGACTGTGGTTGTAAGGTCCTTGCTAAGACTCCTGAAATGATTAAGGTGCCTACTAGATCCTCTTACATGGACAAAAGAGTTCCTACAAAGATTAAAGTTTTGGTCTATAAATGCCCGAAACTGCCAAACTATCTGTAATTGAGTCTCTAGAGAGAGGCAGGCATGTCTTAAAAAGAAATACGGGTGTCATATATTTTGGTGCCACAATATTTTGAGCTAACAATGTTTTGAAAAGAGCTATATTGGGGAAAGTACTGCAAGCAGAACTAGAAGACTGAAATCATTTCAGATATAAAAAGGTTCCATTTTCCCCAGGCAGACATCAGTGTGGGAAAACTGTTCACTTTTCTAATGGGAGTTCTTATTACTTTTATCCCAACCCTGTTCTACTTTTGTATGTTGGATATGTACTGGGCAGAAAACCTAACACTATATTAAGAGGTCTCTGGATCAAGAAAAGCTACATTTAGACCTGATGTAGATCACAAAGCTCTGGACTTTGAATCTGATGCTGTGATTAGATGAGACCTCTAGAGGGTCTTGGGGATGAAGAGGAGTGTGTTTTACATGTGGGAAGGATATAAACTAATGTAAACAGAGAGTTGACTTAAAAAACAATAGCAACCTTTCCCTTCCCTCCCACTGCCTCACTGGTGCTGGGCTTGGCCATGTGATTTGCTTTGACCAATGGGACGTTAGTGGAGATTACATAAGCAAATGCTTGCATCACATTTGCACGATTGTGCTTCTGTCACTGTCATAAGAACATACTCTGTGAAGCCCACTGGTGCCAGGAGAAGGGAGACATGTGGATAGACATGTGCTCAGCTTTCCTGCACGCCTGCAACTTGAAGTTGTCGCCCTAGTCAACTCTAGAACCATGTGGATGAGCATGAAGCTTATTGTTGTCATACCACTGAATTTGGGATATCTTTGTCATATATCAATGGCTGATACAATGCTATATCCTAGGCACCAGGCTGAGCTCCACACTCTTAATCATTTATCAGCCTTTTGAGGTATATTATTAGCTGTATTTTGCAGGAAACTGGAGTTTAGAGAAGTTCTATAATTGAGTGTAGTTTATAGCCATGCCTGCCTAATTACAAGTCTTTCCTCTTTAACCCCATCAATACTTTTCAGTGTTACTGATAGATTGATAGATTCAGGTTTGATCCTTTTTTCCCACTTTCCTTTCCTCTGCTTCCTTTCCTCTGCTACTCAGTGGGTAGGATAAGAAGGCTTTCTCTGTTTTTCTCTCACTGTTTTTGACCTGAGTAGAAATGACACTAACCAAGTGCTGGCCTCGGGCCCAGTGGTGAAGCTAGACAAAGCTGATTTGCAGCCATGCAATTGCCCCACTTTATGTTGGGATTTCTTCTTCCAGTGAAGTATACTATTCTTATCTTTCAAGTACATGTTTTTGTTTTGTTTTTTGTTTTGTTTTTTGCTTGTGTCCTTCTCAAATCAAAATGAAAAAGATTTGAAACATTTGCTTAGTGAAAGAAACTCATCAGTACTGTGTGGTCTTGATTCTAGATACCTACCATTTGACCTTATCCCTAAATGAGGAATTTAGGGCTTTGTATGCTTTAAAAAAAAAAAAAAAAATATATATATATATATATATATATATATACACACACATATATATGTATATAAATATATATATACATATATGTATATATATATAATTTACTTTTTTCATTTTTTTTTTAAGGTTTATTCATTTCTCAGAGACAGAGAGACAGAGCGTGAGTGGGGAAGGGGGAGGCTCAGAGATAGAGAGGGAGACACAGAATCTGAAACAGGCTCCAGGCTCTCAGCTGTCAGCATAGAGCCTGATGGGGGGCTGGAACTCACAGTACACGAGATCATGACCTGAGCTAAAGTTGGACGCTTAACCGACTGAGCCACCCAGGTGCCCCACCTTTTAAATATATTTAAGGTAGATGTGAGTAGGGCACAAAGGTTGTTGGGACTATGGAGAACCTCTTCAGTTCAGAAATACTATGGTAAGTAAATCCAGCTCTGAGGGGAGAGAGGACAGGGATAAGAGTGTAGAGTAGTTTATAGGAAGAAGTATAAAATGTAGATTTGAGCTCAGTTTAAGTGCTGGACATTTAAATATGTTCTAGTGTAGCATGCAGCCCACCTGCACAGACACTACACTATTGAAGACAGTTTATGAGGTCACATACCCTTTTCATCTTCTTTTGGGTTCCCAGACCCAATTCCAGCATATGTTTGGGGCTTATCACACAAACCAAGCAGCCGGATATCTGAAAATTCAACTCCATTCTGACGCTATCTGGAGATAGCATCAGATTCCACAGGTTAAGGGTTCCGACCAACAAGAATACACCCTACCCCCTTCAGATCCAGTCACAAACCCAGGTTGTTGTTACATGTGCTTCTGACCAACTGGCTAGAAATCAAAGGTTCCCATGACTCCTCCCCCACCCCTTGGGTTCAATTAATTTACTAGAGCAGCTCACAGAACTCGGAGAAACATTTCACTTCTAGATCATTGGTGTTTATTATAAAGAATAGAACTCAGGAACAGTCAGATAAAGGAGCTGCATAGGGCAAGGTATGGGAAAATGGCACAGAGCATCCACACCCTCTCCAGCACCCCCATGCGTTCACCAAACTGAAAGCTCACTAAACCCCATCCTTTTGGGTTTTAAGGAGGCTTTATCACATAGGCACGATTGAGTAAACCATTGACCATTGAGGAATGAACCCAATCTCCAGCTCCTCTCTACTCTCCAGGAGTCAGTGGGGGGCCTCAAGGTCCTAGCTTTCTAATCACATGGTTGGTTCTCCAGACAGTGAGTGCCCTCTTCCTTAGGTGGGGGTCCAAAAGTCACCTCATTAACATAAAAAAAGGCATTCTTTTCACTCTCTATCACAGAAAATTCAAAGGTTTTAAGGAGCTATGAGCCAGGAACCTTGGACTAAGACCAAATATTATAAATCACATTATCACAATCCACTCAGAAAAGTCAAACCTTGACCAAAACAGAAGGGTACTCTCCTGTAATGCTTCCCACCAAAAGAAAATGACTTGAAGCAATTCTTGGGGAAAAATCCTTTTAACTGTTGTATAGCAAACTATACCTTATATTGTGTGGAGTGCACTTTCAGATTTTTTGGTTCTGCTTCATTAAGGGAACTGGTGAAAATCCTTAACCAAAGAAAATTTCCCCAACCCTCATTAGGACATTACTTTTTTTGTGCAATGTAATTCACTACTCCCTTCTGGGAAAGAGAAATTCACTACTCTCTTCTGGGAAAGATATTGACATGGCTAATAAAATACTAAGCAATTTTCTGATAAACTTCATGAAAATTAATAAGGATAAAATTTGTTTTTAGGAAAACTATCACCCATTCTTTCACTAGTCTAGTTTTGTTTTGCTGTTCTTTGTATTTGGTTTAACAAACACAAATTGGCCTCCTAACAGCAGAATTATAACAAAATGTTTGCCTATAACAAACATTACAAGATTATAACCAAGGTTATAACCAAAAGAAAATCTATAACTAAATTATCAATACTGGAAAAAATTTTAAAAACCTATGTCTGAGCTAATTTGTCCTTTCATTTTGTTGCTTGAGGCTACTTATCCTCTGTGAGGTCACTCTGTTCTTTTCATAGCCAGTATCTCCCTAAGATGGGGGAGCTGAATTCAGCTGTGGTAGACCCCACATTACCACAGCAGACCCCAGGATAATATTTGCAAAATGTCTGGCATGAAAGAGCTACTCAATGTTGATTTCCTTCCTTCTTTTTTCATTCCCTCTGCTCAGAACAACCAAAACGTCAAATGGTTTTATGGCAAGAAGATCTGCCCATAAACATCAGGCTCTTCACAGTCTGCTCATGACTTTTCACAATTTCCACTTGAAATATTGCCTTTATGTTTTTAACAGAAATCTATTCTTTCAATATATTCCATTAATCACAGAATGATTTGCTGTACCTGTGTGGCTGACCCAGAAGGTTGTCTTTATTGAAATTGAGTGTGCTTGTTCCTAACCAATGGGTGGGGATGAAACAGGTGTGGGTGCTTTGTTCTAATCCCTTCAACTCAAAGAACCAACTTCATGGTTGAGGTCAAGCTGAGAATAGATCCCTCCCCACTGGGCAAAGACCTAGCTACCAGGACACTTTCTGTCTGGCATCATTAAAGCCCACCCCTGACAGCAGAAGCCCACGGGTGTCCTTTTTCCACCTCATGCCCCCTGTGGTGTGTGCAGGCTAACTATCACACTTAATCACTGCAGGAAATCTGATACATGGGGACAAGGATCTTTATTTTGTAGAGGGAAAACCATTCTCAAAGAGATTAGCTGAGTTTTCCCAAGGTCATATGGCTAGTGAGTGAAGGAGGAAGCTCCCCACGCCGGCTGACTGTCCAGTCCCTATCTCAGTGCACATTTCTGTACCTGCAATGCCTGGCATGTGGCTGCAGACGTTGCTCTACAAGGTACGGGCTGCAGACCAGCTGCACCAGCACCTCCAGGAACCCGTCAGCAATACAGATGCTCAGGCACCACCGCACAATATGAACCAGAATCTTCATTTACACTAAGATCCCCAGGTGACTTCTATGCACATGGAAGTTTGAGAGGCACAGAGACAGGGCTTCATATGCGGTTACTAAATAAAGTCATAAAGAGAATGAAAGAACTTCTTAAAATATGTGGGATAGGTCAAGAAGTTATGGTATCAGTCACATAGGAGATCGAGAAGACACCAGAGGGAATGGATGGAAGGCAATATACAGAGGACTACAGAGAAGAATTTCTCTGCAGTAAATATCACACTGAATGGGCTCAGCATGAGTACTCAATAGGACACAGGGAAAAACAACATCAATTCATACCTATAAATGAAAGACACACTTCAGAACACTTAGGATAAGGAAAAAACTCACAAAACTTCCAGAGAGAAGAAACAGATTTACCAGGGAATGAGAAGCAGAGATAGAAGTTGCAAGAAGAAAATGGAATAATAAAAATAAAAGTCTGAGGGAAAATATATTCGAACCCAGAATTTCACACCCAGTGAATTACTCAAAGATGAGCAAAGAACATTGATTCAGTCAGGATTTTTAGTGCCAGATCACAGAATTGTTTCCCTCAAGTTCAGGCAGAAAGGGACATGTTATAGGCTCTTAGGTAGATCACAGAACCTCTGGAAGGCCAGAGAACCAGGCCAGTGGGACACACAGCCAGGAACAAGGCAGCCAGAGGCAGAACACTGACTTAGATCTTGGGGTGGAGCTGTGGACAGGATCCTGGAGACACCATTCCAAGCAATCCCTCACTCCTCCCACCACACTGTCCTTTGAAAGCTGGCTCCCACTCTGCTTTTAGGTTAAATCTTTCAGCCCTGGGGACTAAGAGGCCTTCAGAAGTCCTCCATTCAGTGCCACCTGCTGGCAGGTAGGACTGGGTGGCTGCCAGCAGGGAATCACATGTCAGCTGGCTTTACGAGGGAGGAGACAATCTGTTCCAGCACTACTTGGACGCAAAAAGAGCTGTTCTACAGCATGCCAGATTTTCAAGGAGCTGGGGAAGCCCACAGAATGCCAGTTTACTGCAGGGTCAGGATTGTGCCATTTATCTAACAGCAGGCACAAGAGTAATCATTTTCTCAGCATTAAGGGTAAGATTTTCTGAAGAATACCTCCTGCATTAAAAAAAATGCAGGAAACATGTATGTGTAGAAAACTCAGTGGTAGGAATTGAGTCAAAATTCATAGCCTCTGGGTTTTGGTACCAACCTAAGAGGTTACTGGAAAATAACCAGTAGATTCCTTAGACTCTTTATTTTGGATTACCTTTTAAGCCTTGAAGATTGTAATTTCTTTGTAAATCACAGTTTCAATGGTAGTATTTTTTTATTTTTTTTTTTAAATTTTTTTTTCAACGTTTATTTATTTTTGGGACAGAGAGAGACAGAGCATGAACGGGGGAGGGGCAGAGAGAGAGGGAGACACAGAATCGGAAACAGGCTCCAGGCTCTGAGCCATCAGCCCAGAGCCCGACGCGGGGCTCGAACTCACGGACCGCGAGATCGTGACCTGGCTGAAGTCGGATGCTTAACCGACTGCGCCACCCAGGCGCCCCGGTAGTATTTTTTAAAAAAATGAAAACTTTTGGGGGGGAATATGCGAATAAAATACGTTCGTATATAAATACGTAGGCAGTAACATAATTTAAGATAAAAATGATAAATCAATCATAGTCCACCATACAGTAAATTTATCCCTAGCTTTACTTTATGGTGTTTCAGGATGATCATATATAGGTACAGAGAAAGGGAAAGAAATTTAAAAATGTATTTGTGTACGCATTTTTCTTTATTTATAAAATGAGATCATACTATATATGTTGCATTGAAACATGTCTTTTTTCATCTCACTATATCATGGTATCTTTCCTTGTTAATATATATGTGTGTAGATATATACATGTATATATATACACGTATATATATACATATACATTCCATTGTATGAACGTATAGGAATGTATTTAGTTAATTTCCTATTGGTGGGCATTTGGATTATTTCTAATGTGCAGCTATTGTAAACAATGAGATTGTTATAAATTGAATTATGTGTCACCCCTCACCTCCAACAAATTCATATATTAAAGACTTACCTCCCAATGTGACTGTTTTGAAGTGTGTGGGGGGGACTTGAAGGATATAACTAAAGTTATAACTAAGGAGGTCATGAGGGTAGAGTCCTAATCCTGTAGGACTAATGTCCTTAAAAGAAGAGGAGAAAGTACAGAGATCTTTCTATTTCCATGCACACACAGAGGAAAGGCCATGTGAAGACACACTAAGAAAGCAACCATCTGCAAGCAAAGGAGAAAGGCCTAAGAAGAAACCACATGGCCAACACCTTGTCTTGAATTTCTAGCCTTCAGAATGGTGAGAAATGTATTTCTGTTGTTTAACCACCTAGCATGTAGTATTTTGTTACAGCAGCCCTAGCAGGCAGAGACCACAGCCAACCTAGTGGGTGTGAGGTAGTATCTCATTGTGGTCCTTATGTGCACTCACTTGCACTGTCCTAATCATTGGCGATGTTGAGCAGGAAACAGAAAACACAGAAAAACACAAATTTTTCAAGCTTTCGACGTCTACTGTTAGTCTTACTTCACAAATATTTTACCAACTAAAGCTCTTAACAATAGTGGCTTCTTTGCCCTCTCCAGCATCCACAGGTAATATTTATCGTATAACTTTGAACAGCACTGATCACATACAAGGAGAATGTTGCTGTAAGCTCCTTTGATTGCAGTTATACGGTGCTACATTTCTTCAGTATTACACATGGATTTAGCAAGCTTTGCACTAAAAAATGTTCTTATTGAGTTGAAAGCTACATTTTTAACATTGAATCAACCTTTAGAAAGATTACATGAGGGGTGACTGGGTGGCTCTGTCGGTTAAGTATCTGACTTCGTCTCAGGTCATGATCTCACTGTTCGTGAGTTCGAGCCCTGCGTCAGGCTCTGTGCTGACAGCTCAGAGCCTGGAGCCTGCTTCAGATTCTGTGTCTCCCTCTCTGTCTGCCCCTCCCTCCCTCACGCTCTGTCTCTCTGTCTGTCTCTCTCTCTCTCTCTCTCCTCTCAAAAATAAGTAACATTAAAAAAAAATAAATGTCCATCAACTGATGAATGGATAAAGGAATTGTGGTTTATAGACACAATGGAATACTACTTAGCAATGAGAAAGAATGAAATATGTCCTTTTGTAGCAACGTGGATGGAACTGGAGAGTGTTATACTAAGTGAAATAAGTCATACAGAGAAAGACAGCTACCACATGTTTTCACTGTTACGTGGACCTGAGAAACTTAACAGAAGACCATGGGGGAGGGGAAGGCAAAAAAAAAAAATAAATTAAAAAAAAAAAAACAAGCCATCAGAGAGGGAGGGAGCCAAACCATAAGAGACTCTTAAAAACTGAGAACAAACTGAGGGTTGATGGGGGATGGGAGGGAGGGGAGAGTGGGTGATGGGCATTGAGGAGGGCACCTGTTGGGATGAGGACTGGGTGTTATATGGAAACCAATTTGACAAATTTCATATTAAAAAAAAATAAGCATTTAAATTTTAAAAATAAAGTAAAAAAGAGTCCTTTAAATAAACAAATAAATAAAGATTACAGGAGATTAAATACCTAATTTGATTCTTTTGTATCTACATTTCTTCCAACTTTCCTAACCCTACACCTCTAATTCTGACGTATTCCTGTGGTCTCCCATCTCCCTACAGACTCCTTGATAGTTAAGTTTACTTGTTGAATCCCTAGTTAAATTCACTTTCCTTCTGTTAACATAGTCATAAATAGCAGCTATCCTTTTATAAAGAAGGAAAGGAAAGGAGTACAGGAAAGCATACTCTTCCTAAGTGAGGAAGCTCACATGTCTTGAATGATGGCCCAAGAACTCATGGGCATGTTGTGCTGCACTCTTTCATCACAAGTAACACTTCCCTTTCTCTATCCTATTAACTTTCAGGTGTCAAATCTACTAGCAGATCTTCTATTAATAAGCCCTTCAGGGGGCCTGGGTGGCTCAGTCGATTAAGCATAAGACTCTTGGTTTCAGCTCAGGTCATGATTTCGCAGTTTCATGACTTCAAGCCCGCATTCAGCTCGGTGCTGACAATGCGGAGCCTGCTTGGGATTCTCTTTCTCCATCTCTTTCTGCCCCTCCACAACTCATGCTCTTTCTCAAAATAAATAAACTTAAAAAAAATTTAAAAAATATCATGCCCTTCAGTTAGCAGGTGGATGCAGCCAAGTAGCCTTCTGCTCATACCTTGCCCCTTGAATCTCAGACTTTAGTGACTCTGTCTATAGCTGTGACTTGTCAATAATGCCATTGATAAACAGAAGATGAAAACTTCCAGGTTTAAACCTGTTCTGACAAAATGCCCTGGCTTGTGTGAAAACTGTTGGAGATTTCCTTCTCACTGAACTCTGTACCCCACTTTGACTTTTTGTGCTTTTCTAATCAAAACAAGGAAGAACCATTCAGTTTCTTTTTTTCTCAAGAATATAAAGAAAATATACATGTTCCACTGAAATGAAGAGGAAGTCATAAAATGGTGCAGCCTGCACAGGTATACATAAAAACATTAAAAAAAAAAAGCCAGAACACCAAGCAAATATAACCTTTGGGGGAGCATTTAGATAATAATCACCATCCACCTTCCCACAGGCAGGAAAAGAAATAGATAGTTCATATAAGTGAAGTCATGCAGTATATCTTTCTGTGATTAGCTTATTTCCTTGGCATAACATCTTCAAAGTTCATGTAGGTTTTCAAACATTGCAGAATTCTCTTTTTAAAAGGCTGAATAATATTCCATTGTATGTATATACCACCTTTCCTTTATCCAGTCATCTGTCTATGGACATTTAGTTGTTTCCACACTTGGCTATTATGAATAATGCTACTAATGGTCAACAGGTATATGAAAAAATATTCCATGCTTCCAATCATCAGGGAATACAAATCAAAACTACAGTGAGATATCACTTCATACCTGTCAGGATGATTAATATGGAAAAAAAAAACTACAAGTGTCAGTGTGGATGTGGAGAGTTTGAAACGCTTGTACACTGTTGGTGGGAATTCAAAATGGGTAGCTGCTATGGAAAACGGTATGGTTCCTCAAAAAATTAAAATAGAACTACCAAGATCCATCATTTCCGCTTCTGCATATTTACCTAAAAGAACTGCCATCAAGGTCTCAAAGAGATAATAGCATTCCCATGTTCAGAGGTGACACAATGTGCAGACATGGAATGAGGTCAGGTAAAGACCCAGCTGGATCAAAAGTCCCAGAGACAACAGTTGTGTGCAGAAGGGCAACCACAAACTGTACATAGGCTAAGTGAAGGCAGGCAAAGGATGAACTAAGAAATGGCTAGACTACCTGGAGCAGGCATGAGGGCTTCTGTATTACATTATGGAGCTTGCTTTTTTAACTTACAGGAGGGATATTCACCAAAGCCATGTAAAGAGTGCAGTGGCATACCCAATCCTAGGATCACACACTTGACTGGGTGGACTTTTACTGGATGAATGTGGGGGTGGAGGCAATGAACCTAGAGGTAGGTATCTAGAAAGGAGTCCATGGCATTGTCCTAGGAGGAAGAATGCAAGGATATCACATAAGGCCATGCAAGGAGGGTAGAAAGAAAACTGAAGTGAGAAATTTTTAGGTAGACTGAGTATGAGGGAGAAGATAAATGAGGGGGAGGAATCACTGTGGTTATCTGAGTTTCTCATTTGGGAGACTGTGTACTTCGGGGTGCCCGAAACTTAGTGATAATTCAAGAGGATGAACCCATTCAGGTCTATAGGGGACAAACTCCATTCTGATGCCCAGTATGAAGATTCCTTGAAGGTATAGTTAGAAAAACTCTTGGCCAGTGCTTCTTAGACTATTTGTGACAAAGACCCTATTTTTTTTTTTTTAATTTCCAATCCAACATGGACTCAGAAAAATAGCTAGGAAAAGTGGAAAAAATGAATATCTGGGAAGAGTAAACAAAGGCATACACAATAAAAGCCCAAATAAACATAAAAGGACTCTGTCAAACCACTATCAAAGTTTCTAACTCTTACCCTTGATTTCTTTGTTACATTGTGACAGACCTGTAAGTTTGTCTTTCAACAGGGACTGGCAAGTTTTTCCCAGCTTTAATGAGATATAACTGGTATACAAAATGCTTCACATAGTTAACACACACAATTTATGTAATTTGATGACTTTGAAAATGTCAACATTTGTGTTTCCATAATACAATTGATAATTTTTAAGGATAACATGCACAAGGACATAGGCAAAGTTGGTTCCCAGAAACCAGAAATTATGGTGAAAAATGTTCTAGTTTGTACAGTTTATGGCTATTATCATCCTAATTTATTTATAGTCCCCCCCAACTCTTGAAAATGTCCTCATTTGGGGTGAAAGATCTGTACTCTGAAACCATAAAACACTGATGAGAGAAACTGAAGATGACACAAAGAAATGGAAACACATTCCATGTTCATGGATTGGAAGAAGAAAATTATTAAAATATCTATGCTACCCAAAGCAATCTACACATTTAATGCAATCCCTATCAAAACACCAGCAGCATTTTTTACAGAGCTAGAGCAAAAAATCCTCCAATTTTATGGAACCACTAAAGACCTTGAATAGCCAAAGCAATACTGGAAAAGCAAAGCAAAGCTGGAGGCATCACAATTTTGGACTTCAAGTTATATTCCAAAGCTGTAGTGATCAAAATAGTACAGTACTGGCACAAAAAATAGATACATAGATCAATGGAACAGGATAGAAAACCCAGAAAAAAAAACCCTCACAACTATATGGTCAATTAACCTTTGACAAAGTAGGAAAGAATATCCAATGGGAAAAAGACAGTCTCTTCAACAAATGGTGTTGGGAAAACTGAACAGCAACATGCAAAACAATGAAACTGGACCACTTTCTCACTCTATACAGAAAAACAAATTCAAAGTGGATTAAAGACCTAAATGCTGACACCTAAAACCATAAAAATCCTAGAAAAGAACATTGGCAGCAACCTCTGACATTGGCTACAGCAACTTCTTTCTGCATATATCTTCCGAGATAAGGGAAACAAAAGGAAAAATAAACCATTAGGCCTACAACAAAATAAAAAGCTTCTCCAAAGCAAAACTAAAGGCAACCTACACCATGAGAGAAGATAATCGCAAATGACCTACCTGATAAAGGGTTAGTATCCAGGAGTGTCCGGGGGGCTCAACTGAGTGTCTGACTTGATTTCAGCTCAGGTCATGATACCATGTCATGGGATTGATTGCCACATTGGGCTCCAAGCTGAGGGTAGATCCTGCTTAACCTTTCTCTCTCTCTCTCTCTCTCTCTCTCTCTCTGTTTCCCCACCTTTTGTCTCTCTCCCTGGCGTGCTCTCTCCCTCTCTCCCTAAGAAAAATAAATAGGGGCACCTGGTGGCTCAACTGGTTAAGCTTCCAACTCTTGATTTCAGCTCAGATGATGAGGTCATGGTTCAGGAGGTGCTTGGGATTCTTTTTCTCTGCCCCTGCCCTGATCACATGCATTCTCTCTCTCTCTCTCTCTCTCTCTCTCTCTCTCTCTCTCTCTCTCTCTCTCTCTGTCTCTCTCTCAAAATACATGAATAACAATTTTTAAAAATTAAAAAATAAAGGGATTTCTGTTAGACCTTTCCCATCATATATAAAAAAGGGTTAGCATACAAAATATATAACTTACCACACTCAGCACCCAAAAAACAAAAATCCAATTAAGAAATGGGCGGAAGATATTCTTTTCCAAAGAAGACCTGCACATGGCAATAGACACATGAAAAGATGTTCAACATCACTCATCATCAGGGAAATGCAAATGAAAACTACAATGAGATATCACCTCACACCCGTCAGAATGGCTAAAATCAACAAAACAAGAAACAACAGGTGTTAGCAAGGAAGTAGAGAAAAGGAAACCTACTTGCCCTGTTGGTGGGAATGCAAACTGATGCAGTCACTCTGAAAAACAGTATGGAAGTTCCTCAAAAAGTTAAAAATAGAACTACCCTATAATCCAGCAATTGCACTACTAGTATTTACTCAAAAAATATAAACATAATAATTCAAAGGTATACATGCATCCCAGTGTTTATATCAGGCTACAATAGCCAAATTATGGAAACAGCTCAGTGTCCATTGATCAATGAATGGATAGACATAGTGTGATTATAAACACAGACACACACACACACACACACACACACACACACACACACACACACACACACACACCCAGGAATATTACTCAGCCATAGAAAAGAATAAAATCACATTTGCTGTGATGTGGATGGAGCTAGAGAGTATTACACTAAGTGAAATAAGTCAGAGAAAGACAGATCCCATATGATTCCACTCATGTGGAATTTAAGAAACAAAACAAAAGAGCAAATGGAAAAAAGAGAGAAAGGCAAACCAAGAAACATACTCTTGACTGTAGAGAGCAAACTGCTAGCTACCAGAACGGAGGGGTGGTCGGGTTAATTAGGTGATGGGGATTAAGGCATGCACTTGTGATAAGCACATGGTGATGTATGGAAGTGTTGAATCACTATATTGTACACCTGAAACTAATATTACATTGTGTTAACTAACCAGAATTTAAACTAAAAAAAAAGAAGAAAATGTCCTCATTTGGATAATAAGTAACATGGTCAATCTATTTATAGAAGAGCAAAGTATGATCACATACAGATACTCTGATACTTCTTCCTATAGGATTTCCTCATGTATTGATAGAAGACCAATCTAGGAAGCATCATGGAGCTATGAAAATTTGATTTACTTCAGATTTGGTAAATCAGGTTTGTGGGAGAGTTGACAGGCAGGACTAGACAGTTGCTTTTGAGCTCATGGGACCAAAGATTTCCTTTTAATATACAAAACCTTTTCCTTCCCATATGATCTCAGTCAATGTTCTCATCAGAAACCATGCCTTCACTACAAGTCCCCTGCTGACAAAGACAACTTTTGCTTTCTGAATCACATTTCTCTAATTTTGTTGATATAATTCATTCTGCTTCTATCATAGAGCAGGACCTCTTACAACATAATTTCCATCCTCAATTTCTCCCTCAGTTTAAGATGGTAAATTTTCCTCCTAATAATAGTACCTAGCCCTTCCTCGTTGTGTATTACATTGTCCTTCTAAAATTTTTATTTCTCTATGGAGCAAACATCTACATCTGAGTTTTCTACCTTCTTCTCCCCTGTTTGGTATTACCCATTAAAACCAACACAACACATGCTGTTACCATTGTAAACTCTACTGAAATACTGACAGCCCATTACATGGATTGTCAGCTACTATTGTTCACAGCTGATGTCACTTAAATTTTTTACTGACTTAAAATTTTCTTTCAAGGTATTGGGGAAGTTAAGAAAAAAGTGGGAAAACTATTTTGGACAGTGAGTGTTGGGGGAGCATAGAAGGGGATTATTTGATATAATAGTTCTAACCAGCAAAACACCAAATTCAAAAACTGACATGTAAGTATTGGGGGTTTTTAGGAGAAGAAAGAGGCCAAGAAAACAAATCTAGAAGAAAACTTTGTGAGGGACAAGGTAGACCCAGGTGAGTCAGGACAAGTAAGTAAAGCTTAGTTTACCGACAGTGACAGTAGCTATAAGAGGACAGTCAATAGATTTTAAAAAAGAAAAATGACCATTGTAGGTATTTTGTGTGGTTATGCACAGTTGCTTACAGTACTGGTTTATTTTACCTAATAGTCAAGTTTTATGAAATATCATTAAAATGAAGATGTTTGAACTAAAAAAGATTTCACCATGCAACACATTTATGGAGTCTCAGGACACAATTATTTGTAGTGAGATATATTTAAGTATATTATTGGAAACAGTATCATTATTGGATTATTGGCTGTTATATAGGGATGTTCAGAATGAGTTGAAGCCGCTGGCAGCATTTAATGAGATTTCCTATTTTTCCTTCATTCATTCAGCTTTTAATAACACCAGTAGGCCTTGTCTCTTATCTCAGGGGCTGGCAACAGATAGTTGCTGGAGAAGAACCGCCCACAAGGCAGCTCAGGACCTCGAGTGCTGCTGCAAATGGTCTTAAGCATTTTAGGACCATCTCTTTATTCAGACCAAATCCTCTTTATTATGTGGTGTGCTCTGTCATAAATGATAACACTGAATTTCTTTTTGTTTGCTGACAACATGCCAGCTAAGCTCTGTGCAGTGTTGCAGGGAAAACATATTTTCTTTGAAGTATTTGCTTTATGGCTTTTCAAAGGTTTGTCCTGTTGCTAGCTACCTCTTTTGTATCTCACATTTATATATATAGTCTAGAATTGGAGAATTAAACGAACAAACAAACAAACAAACAAAAAAAAAAAAACCACAGCAAAACCCTGATTACTATTTGGGCACCGATTGAGTTTCATGTGTCCTTCTATCCTGGTAGGTAATGAACTAAACTCATTAAACATTTTCATTACGTTTCACCATTCCTTGAAAATGTCTAAGCTGTTTATGTGCGAGCATGTATAGGCTCTCAGTTATTCATTACATTAAGCAGGGGGTAAAGAAAATGGTATGGGGTCCTTTTGGACACACAGGATTTTAACATCACAGGAATTTATATGCAAGCCTGATATATATAAAGCAATACTCTGAGTAAAATGTGTAATTATTGCAAAAAAATTTTGAGAACTCTGCTATCGTTTGCTGGGGTTAGCACCATAAAGTCTATTACCCTATCTTTTTTTTTTTCTTACATAGTTCATATCACAAATTGTAAGGTAACTGCAAGCTATATTCTTCTACTAAATAATTAATGTAACCATTAGTAGAGGCAGTTTACATGGCTGGAAGCGTCTCCATCTTTTACACAGTTCTTCCTCATTAAGTGTTTTGATGATGACGTGACAGACTGCCTCCATTTGTTGGGGATGTCTGGAAATTTGACAGTTTCTTTTTCAGCAGTCCTTAGAGCCCTAGGGATTTGGTTTTTCCTACTATGTTGAAGATGTGTTTTTCATTTTAAATTCTGTGATTTGCTTGTAAAATTCTTCCCATCTCTGCCCCTTGTGAAATTTGCAGTTGGCATGAAATGAGAAAATTGAGGTAAATGCTACCAGTAGAATATTTATAAGTACTTTTTTTTGCCTCGCTGTAAACCTGTCTTGAAGTCCTCTCTGTCCTCACAACAATGCATCTGCCAACACACCAGCAGTGTCCTTGGTTTTTCTACCAGGGCCATGGCAACTGCCTCCTCTTTGGTTTTTCTCCCTCAGTTTCCTTCTCCTTTGTTCAAGTTTCTTTTCACATGCCACTTCCTCAAAGAATGCCCTGGTCTCCCAGTGGAAAACAACACCCTATCACTCTCTTTTCTATTGCCTTGCCTTATGTCTCTTGGAAACATGTACCTGCCACTACTTGAAAATATGTTTATTGGCTCTTTCCCCTTTAGAATGTAAATTTCATTGGCTCATGGATTTGTTCCCTGCTGTGCCTGTAATACCTAGGAAAGTCCTTGGCCTATAGTTGATACTTAATAAACATAAAGGAATAAATATTGGTAGTGAAAGAAGACTTCAACTACCCCTATTTTGGCTTCAGTCTGTACTTTCTGATTAAGTTCTTTTCAGCTTATCTTGTAACTCAGAAAAGAGACCCAGTGGGTACAGCATCCTATTTTGAGAATAGAAACTACCCCCTCATGCTATAGGGACTGTCCTAATGTAGCAGTGAGTCACATACAGAGATTTGGGACACAGAGGCTTTTCTTTCCAGGAAGCAGCTTTATTCATACCAGCACAGGCATATATAACTCTAGGTTACAGAGTCATGAGGAATGTCATGCACTGGCACATCACCAGGTCACCTTCCCTCATTTTGAGGTTTTCACCACATTCCTTAGGGAGGGGCTCTACTGCACTAATGTCAGCCTTACCCCCACGTGATTGACCCCAAGACAATGATGGGTCTGATCTTCATTGCCAACCTGCAGGCACCCACTGACCTCTGGCCCACATTTTCCTTCTATAAGCCTAGAAGTATTTTCAGCACTTTGGAGACAGTTTTTGAGATGTTGTTAGTCTGCTCTCTTCCTGATATCGGCTTTATTGAAATAAAGTCCTTTTTGGTTTCACCACCTGTCATCTCTCTGTCTTTGGATTTTGTTGAGGCGAGTGGCCAGTTTGGGACACTCCAAGCCCGGTACTCTTGCATTCTTAGGCCCCAGTTTCAGTAGGGCTAAATGGCTTAACACATTTGTATTTTAGTGAGCATTTCTAAGATATTCTGTGCACACACCTTAGGTCACACACACAACACCATAGGTTCCTGCTCAAGACGGCAATGTAAGAGCTGAACTGACCTCCTCTCACAAATATACCAAATCTAGCTACATTTGGATCAACTTCCTCTGGAAAAAAAATCCAGTAAAAACAGGCTGAATGACTCCTATGCCTTGGGCGAATGGAGGTCCACACTGCGCTGGGTAGGAGACACTGGGACACAACGAGTCTGGCAGTAAACCCCACCCCTGGCACAGTGACAGCAGGGAGGTAACCCCAAACCAGAGTTCTCCCTGAGGAGTGAAGGGCTCAAACCCCACATCAGGCACCCCCAGATTTAGGACCTGGGCTTTAGGGCTCTGAAAACTGACAGGGTTAATGTTCACAAAATCCACCAGACAATAAACATTTGAGAAATAACTCTTAAAGGGCCTGTGCCCTCAGACTCACCCTTTTGCAGGTCCCAGAGCAGAAGAAGTCGATCTAGGGATTGAGGATTTTGCAGGTGAACGGCCCAGTTTCTTGTCTTGGAGTGTTGGCCTGAGGGCCAAGCATCTCTTTCGACACACATCAGGCGTGTCTGTTGGAAAGGAGACTGGTGAGGGCCACCTTTGTGTTCTCCTTAGGCCTTGCTGAAGCTGCAGGAGGCCATCTTTTTTTTTTTTTTTTTTTGTAAACATAAGTGTTTTTTCTTTCTTTTTTCTTTCCTGACCTATACCATCTCTATGCCCTCCCTCTGCCTTAGTCTAGCCACAGATGCCTTTTTTTTTTCTTTTTTGAATGTTAGGCTTTTCTCTCTTTCTCTCTTTCTCTCTCTCTCTTTTTTTTTTTTTCGTTTTTAAAAAGGTTTGTTTCGGGGCACCTGGGTGGCTCAGTCGGTTAGGCGGCCGACTTCGGCTCAGGTCATGATCTCACGGTCCGTGAGTTCGAGCCCCGCGTCGGGCTCCGTGCTGACCACTCAGAGCCTGGAGCCTGTTTCAGATTCTGTGTCTCCCTCTCTCTCTGACCCTCCCCTGTTCATGCTCTGTCTCTCCCTGTCTCAAAAATAAATAAAATGTTAAAAAAAAAAAAAAAAAAAAAGGTTTGTTTCCCCAGGAGGAGCTACGCCTGCGCTCTCCCCCTGTTACGCCAGCCCGCAGGCGTCGTCGTGGCGTGCTCCCGCCGCTCTTCTGCAGGGCGCCAGGATCACCGCCAGGATAGCTATTCTGGTGTCTGGTGATGCCACAGCTCTTGCGGCTTCTGTCAGGCGAGACCTCTACATCGCCTGGCTCTGGTGGTCAGTGGGGCTTATGCTCGTGGATCCTACAGGATTCTCAACAACAGAGAAAGAGTTCTTTAACGGCCAGGATCTCCGGAGCGCAGCAAGAGGCAACAGACGCAGCAGGTCAGTCTTTCTGTGAACAGGCCTATTAGCTCATCAGCATAGCTGCCCCTGCAGCTTGAGGGGCAGGCTTCTAATTAAACATACATCTAAGGGCCATCTCTGTAATCCTTTTCAGAGACCTTGGAGTGTGGGTGCTATTCTCATGCTCTCTCGCTGCAGCATTCGAGTGCCAGTATTTCCCAGAGGGGAGCTTTTACGTTGTTTGGGGCCCAGGTTTTTGCTGTTGCAACCGCGCGAATGCCCGTAATAGAGCTTGCATTCCTGGATCGCACAGGACTGTAGCAATCACGGAGATACTCCCAGGACACCACACAGACGGCGGACTGAGACCCTCGGCCTTTCTGTGAAGGAGGCATTCTTGGTTGTCCTGGAGCTTTGGCCAGACAATAGACTTGGAATATCTAGGGGACTGTGGACGAACTCTCAAGGAATGTTAGGCCTTGTATGCTATCTTTGTGTTTTCCCTTCTCTTCACCACAGCTAACAGTTGTCTCCCAGGCAGGAGCTTATACATTTATATGGAGCCCCAATTTTTGAAACTGCGACCCAGGGACACCTCTAGATCATTTGGCACTGGTGTCCAGCAGGGTTGCGGTATATTTGAATCCAATATAGTGTTATATGCTAAATATACTTAAATAAAAACAAAATAAGACAAACAACAAAAACTATGGTTAGTTGATTTTATGGTATTAACAAACAACAAAGGCCTTGTGAAAGACATTTAAAATTTAGATTATACAGTTGACCCTTGAACAATACGAGTTTGAGTTCCAACAGGTCCACTTATACAGATTTTGTACAGTGCTGTAAGTGCATTTTCTGTTATTATTTTCTTAATTTTTTTTTTTTTTTTACATTTTTATTTATTTTTGAGAGACAGAGAGACAGAGCACAAGGGGGGAAGGGGCAGAGAGAGAATGAAACACAGAATCCGAAGCAGTCTCCAGGCTCGGAGCTGTCAGCACAGAGCCCAATACGGGGCTTGAACTCACAAACTGTGAGATCATGACCTGAGCCGAAGTCCAACACTTACCCGGCTGAGCCACCCAGGCTCCCTACCTGTTATTATTTTCTTAATGATGAAGGAGCATAAGGCAAATTGAGGGCCAAGCACAAGGTAGCATACCTCCCCACCCCCACCCCACGTGGGATATGTGTAACCTTCCTCAGGCACTCCTGGCTGCCCAAGAACAAAGGAAAGAACAGAAAACAAACTGTTAAACTGATAGAGTCTCCATCAGTTTACAAATATCTTTGTAAATTAAAAAAAAAAAAAAAAAAAAAAGGCAATCTTATCAATAACCTCAAGTCCAGGAACTCCCTACTGTGTTAATGCCTTACTAGAGAGAAAAATAACCTAAGCTTAACAATAGCTAGGCCTCCGGTTATCTGTGTCTTTAGCATATGAAAATCCCTTTAAGAAACTTCCTCTTGACTTTCTCTCCCCCATCTCCAGAGTATATAGCCAGTCACCCTTCACAACCCCAGTGAAGCTCTTTTTGCCCCCAGAGTCCTGTCCCTGTGCTGTAATAAAATCACCTTTCTGCACCAAAGACATCTTCAAGAATTCTTTCTTGGCTGTTGGCTCCAAATCCCCATCACCCCAAAACCCTATCAATAAGATTTTCTTTTCTCTAGCTTACTTTATTGTAAGCATACAGCATATAATATACATAACATACAAAAATCAACTGTTTATGTAACAGTAAGAATACTGGTCAACCAGAGTCTATTGATGGTCAGATTTGGGGGGATCAAAAGTTATGCACAGATTTTCAACTGTTAAAGGGATTGGCACCCCTGACCCTCACATTGTTCAGGGTCCACTGTGATTTCCATTCAAGTAAACATTTTTATTAATTCAGTAAGAGAACATATAGGTTTGTGCCTATAGCTCTTTATTAATTTTCTTGGCACTAAAATATTGAACTTCATAATTCACATGGTGTTCTGCTAAATATATGGCACCTATTTCTTATGTTGTCATCAATCTCATTGTCTGTAATGAGTGGAGTGATCATATCTGCTTTTATTACTACAATTTAAATCTTGTCATGACTTAAGATATTTATTGAAATAATTTTTGTACAACTATTGCCAATTTGCTGAATCCCTATGTAGGGGAGGAAAAAAATTTTTTTTTCCTCCATCCATTTTTGGTTCTCCAGCTGGGGCCTGCAAAGTAGACTCACAAAAGACAGATTAACAAAAGAAAAACAAATAGAAGTTTATTAACATGTGCGTTGCACATATCCTTGGGAGTACTCAATGATGAATAACTCAAAAGGGGATTAGCATTTAGGCTTATGCAGTGTCTTAATAATAGAACAATAGATTTTTTAGAGAAGTGACAGGACAAAGGAAAGAGACTTTGAGTTTCTGGGGTGGCAAATTGTGGGAAGGTAAATGTATGGGAGAATGAATGGACAATAAAGTCTAGTAAGTAAAGTTTGAAATGTAGATTCCTCTATTGCATCTTTGGACTGATAAGAATCTAGAGTTGTCACTGGTGACTAAATTGTGTCCTTCCTAGAGGAAAGGGGAGGGAGAACAACTTTTTAAATTTATGTCCCACTTTTAGGCAAATGGGGAAGGACCAAGAGCTTTTTGTGTATATATTCCTTCTCAATTGCATTCAGGCTAAAATATTCTTTGTGCTAATGTGGCATATTTTGCTACCCTTCACCTATTATCTCAATTTGCTAATTTTCTATTTTTTTTTTACGTTTATTTATTTATTTTGAGAGAGAGAGAGAGAGAGAGAGAGAGAGAGAGAGAGACAGTGTGAGTGGGGGAGCAGCAGGAGAAGAGAATCCCAAACAGGCTCTGCACTGTCAGCACAAAGCCTTATGTGGGGTTCAAACTCCCAATCTGTAGGATCATGACCCGAGACAACAAAATCAAGAGTTGGATGCTTAACTGACTCAATTTGCTAATTTTCATGAAACTACATAGTTCTTTGTCGTAAAATGACTACTTCCTCATTTTTAACATAAATTTTTCCATTTATGTGTCTCCTTATCTTTCGTGATTAGATCTATGAAATTTCCCACAAAAATCATTATAAATTATGATCTAGTTTACTTAGTATCTTTTACTGATAATCCCCAAAATTAATACTCTGGTGGAAGGCTATGTCAAGTTTCAGGAAAAATTATCCTCTTTGTTACGCATATAAATTTACAGTTACAATTTATTACAGTTTTAACTTCCAGCTGACCTTAGAATTTCTGACCACCTTTTTCTTCTAAAGGAAACCTACTCTAATAGGATGTTTCTGTAACTTGAATCTATTTAAACGGGTGTAAGAAAATTACTCAGAACAATATAAATATAAGCACTTTCCATTAGGAATTTCACTCAAAAGTATTTTTCATCTAATAAAAGCTAGTGAAGAGATACCACAAGGAAGAAAGCAAATAACTCTTAATCCTTTCTTATTCTCACAAATGATTTCATTACTTATTTAATTACATAATGTCATTCTCAGTCTTTGAAGTATTATACTTGAGGATAAAAGCTTTATTTATTTATTTATTTGTTTATTTGAACATTTTTTTCTTTAATTAAGTAAGCTTTATGCTCACTGTGGGGCTTGAATTCATGACCCCTGAGGTCAAGAGTCCCATACTTCACCAAATGAGTCAGGCCCCAAGGATAAAAGTTTTATAACAACAACACTATTCTTTGTGGTGTTATCTTGCCAAAAAGAAGGTTTAATGAGATTTTTATCTGTATTCAGCACTGATATTTACTCTTTCTCTCCTGTTCTGTATTAGAATAAGAGTCAAATCATAATTAACACTTAGATCCTAAGTAATGCTAATATGTTCTAGTGTTACAACTGAGGCTGACAGAATGTTTCCTTGGTCATTTACCTGTACATAATTCTAAGTGCAAAGTTAATATCCATGGAAGTTAGGCATACCTCATCTTACCTTCGGTGCTCCAAATTAAAGACTTTTATGTTAATCAACCTTTAGGTAATATTTAATAGTAAAATCAATTCCCAGGTTTTTTTCTTTGTTCATCAAATGAAACAAAGGCAACATTAATGTGAGTTCATGGGTGCTCATTTACATTTTAGTTTCTTTCCTATTTTTTCAACTCATGTCCCAGGTTATCCTCCTCTGTCCTACAAAAATCAATGGAGATGTTTTCCACGATTCAATTTGCCTTTGGGATGGCAGCCAATGCTTTTTTGAGAAAAGTGACCTGATGACAGTTTTGCCGGCCTTGTTTTATTTTTGAAACAGAAAAATAGCAAGTTTCCATCTTTCTTTAATTTTTCCTTTCACAGGCGAGAATGCTAAATGACAGCTGTGTGGACCAAGTTCAGCTTTTCATATCAAGAGGGCTGACTAATGGGGCATGTGATAAAAGTGTTGCTACCATTTGAGCATTACAATAGTTTCCTTCCTCCAAAAAACATCAAAACAAGCATGAAACAGAAACTTAAAAACTGGGAACCAAAGGAACGGTTGCCATTTTTTTCAACAGGTGTGTTATTCCCAAATGCTTAAATATTTTTTAACAACTGGGCTAGGAAAGAAAAGCATCTTTCAGAGTCTAAAAGGCATGAGTGAGAGTTTATAAACAACTGTGGCCACAATCTAAGGTACTTACAGATTTGAGATTTGTGAAAGATCTGGTCCTTTGTTTCGTATGTTCATGATATCACCATTATGATTGTTCTCAATATTTTTTTTTATTAACAGTGATGACTAGTAATAATCAAAAGCCATAATTCTTGATATCAAGACCTTATACCAGGTCCATTTTAATGCACTCTTAAATACATGCTTTCATTTAATTCTGACATCAATTCTGTGCAATAGGTATCCTAATTTTGCTGATAAATGGGCTGAGTCTTGGAGGAGTCCAGGAACTTAATCTCTGATCACACATCTAGTAAATGGCAGAGCTGATATTTGAACTATGGTCAATCTGATTTCCAAGTCTTAGCTTAATAATGGTATATTCCTATATATCTATATTAATTCTAATATAACATCTATATTATTTTAAAGAAGAAGAGTTGCCTGAAGCTTGAAATCTGTAAAATCAGATTTGTTTTTTTTATTTGATAATTTATTTATTTTTAGCTCAATTTGTTGAGTTTCATTATACTGTCCAAATGTCAATACTTGAGGAACCAAGAGAATTATATAAAAGGGATACATGGGTTGAATGTGTAAGGGGAAAATTCTGTTTGTTTTTCATAGAGACCTTGGCACATATTTTACGGAAAAATAATCTGATAATCTCCAAGACAAACAAAGGCAAGGTATATCATTTAACTCATAGAGTGAAAGTGCCCATTCTTATATATAAAGTCCTATGTTATGTTAGCATTTGAAATGTGCTCCAGTGAGGCATATAAGTCTCCTTTGTCCCTTGCCTAGAGATACCATACGGAATATTTAGAAGGGCATGGATTATTTTGTGTCCATCTCCAAAATCTTCAGTTGTCTTTCTCACAGATGCCAAATTGCCCTCTAGAAAGTATATGCCAGTTTTCTCTTTCCAGAAGTGTATAGGACAATTCCAGAAACAATCACAATAAATAAATTAATCCAAAACAATCACCCTAAATATATATATGTCAATCAGACCTTTACTATTTGTTTTAAAGTTGTGATCAAATATCTATGGTTCTAGGGAAATAACCTAAAAAGACCAAGGTTAACAGAGATCACTGTTTCAATTATACAGACATTCTCACATGCATTTAGGAGTTCATACAAATGCCATTAGGCTGCATGGTAATTAGGCATGAATGTAAAACAGTTCCCATAAATAATTTTAGTGGTTCTTTTATTTAAAAAGAATCAAGATTTCTCAGCCTATGAAGCCAACTTTCTAGTATGCATTTTTTAAGTTGTCAGTGTTGATGGTTTCTTTGCCTATCACAGTACTAGTTAACAATGTCTTACCACAGACACTTAGATATTTCAGAATACTGGAGGTCAGATTCCAAGACTAAGAATTTCTCTTCCCTAAGACTTTCCTTTGAAGTTCTCTATGATCTACCACTAAACATTCCAACCCCACCACCTGATTACTTCCCTAACTCTAGAGTCCTAGGTTTAAAAATTTCTGAAGCGACTTATGAATAGTCTTTGCATTAGCATCAGCATCACCTGAGGAATTTTATAAAAACATATATACTTGGGTCTCTCTCCTGAACTACAGAATAGAATCTCTGTGCATGACAGAGGTACTTAAACTAGCTCTCAGATGTTTCTGATGCAGACTAGAGTTTGCAAGTTAGCTGTGTTGCACTGGAGGGTATCATGCACCTGAGATTTTTGTGTGATGAAGCTATTGTGGGAAGAGAATACTCAGACCAATGAGGAAAATAGAAAAATTTTAGCATTGAGCCCTTTCTAAATCTCACTTTCTCATATTTATAATGAAGAAATATAAAGGATGTTTGGGTGTTACATGTGTGGTGTACATAAAGCATGGAGTATTACCCATAGTAAGTACTCATTAGTTGTTCCTTTGTGATATTCATTCATTCAGCTGTTTTTTGTTAAGTCAGCTCTATGCCCAACACAGGGTTTTGAACTCACAACCCCAAGATCAAGAATCACATGGTCTACTGATTCAGCCAGCCAGGTGCCCCATTCAACTATTTTTTTTTTTAATTTTTAAAAAATGTTTATTTTTGAGAGTGAGACAGGGAGACAGAACATGAGCAGGGGAGGGGCAGAGGAAGAGGGAGACACAGAATCCAAAGCAGGCTCCAGGCTCTAGGCTCTGAGCTGTCAGCACAGAGCTGGAAGTGGGGCTGGAACTCACGAACCATGAGATCATGACCTGAGCCAAAGTCGGAGGCTTAACTGACTGAGCCACCCCGGGGCCCCTCAACTAATTTTTAAGTGTCTGGAATGGTCAGGCCCTATGCTAAGCACGAAGAATACAAAGATGAGCTAAAGCAGTCATGGCTTCCTCTCACAGGGCATAGAGGGCATTGATAAAGATAGATAACACTCAAGTAAATACAAAAATGAATATAAAATAACAACTGAGGCAAACACTAGAAAGTGGAGAGAGATGGTGTTAAGGGAATATACATAAGAGGGAATTTAGCCTAAAGCAAAGAAGGGGAACAGAGTGTCTCCCAGAAAACTCTGAAGGAAAAGTAGAAGCCTTGGAGAATTGGATCAGCGTGTGCTTTACAACCCTGCCTGTGGTTACTATAAATGCCTATGTTCAGTGACTTTGCCTCATAAATCTTTACACTTATCACCCTATTGTAGATGAGAAAACTGAAGCTTAGAAACATTATTGTGGACTAGGTCACATGTGCTTTAGGAAATGATTAGTTTACAATTAGAAATCTGTTTGGTTCTGTTTGATGCTTATGATCTTTCTTTTTCATGTAAACATGAATCTATTTCAAAGGGCAAACAACAGTAACATCTTCTCAAGCTTTGTTTATAGGAGACGTTATAAATGCGGCATTAAATCTATAAAGTTGGGTGTAAGGAGCACAAAGAAAACATAAATATAAATATACTTTTCTGAATCACAGTATTGCTGTGGGTTGAGAACAACTGGTATGAATTCCATTGTGGTAGAAATGACAAAGTAGAAGCACCTGAAATTTCTATTCCTTTTCCAAAAGAATAAACCAAAATCAACTCTGTGTCTCTGGGGAAACTGTAGATGTTAGTTCCACTACTTACTACTAAAGGCTTGAAAGATGAAGATTGATGATTCTTATCACATCCCCAGTTAGATTAATGCAGAAGACAGATGTATCTTGGAGAATGATGGTAGATTATTATAAGCTTAATCAGGTGGTGAATTCAATTATAGTTGCTTTTTCTTGATGAGGTCTCCTAAGTCGGGAGAATCATTACAGCCCATTGAATTTGTTGTGTAGCTATTAAACTGGTGACTATTTTCTCTCTTTGTCCAGTAAGTAAAAATAAAAATAAAAAAACAAACAGAATCAGTTTGTTCTTACCTGGCAGGGAAAATAGTACACTCATTGTTTTGCCTCAGGGTCTGATCAGTTGTCCAGCATTATGCTACAGTTTTGTCTAAAGGAAATGTGGCTGTATCACTGTCCCACTGAATGTCATGTTGGTTTACAACATTTATCACATCCTGATGCTATGAGGAGAAAGGAAAATAGAAGAAACCCTGGAAGTGTTGGTAAGACATCTCACCAGAAGAGGAGAAAAATCTTGACACTATAGCATCCTGGAGCCCCTTTGAAGTAGCTGAAGAATATCAGGATTTTTTCTTCTAAGTGAAAAACAAATAGCTATTCATTGAACCCATTACCACTAAGAAAGAGGTATAAATATTTGGATTCTGTGTGTGTGGGGGGAGCGGGGGTGGTGGTGCTTTAGAGGTAATTCTTTTTTCATATGCATGTGTTATGTGAAGCTGAAGGTTTTCAGAACAAGAGAAGAGCTCTCAAACTGATGCAGGCAAGCAGTCATGCCACTCTACTTTAATGAAGTAGCAGATATTGTGATGAAAAATTGTCTGTGGCAGATTGGGAAGTTGAGTGAAAACAAGTCAGTCTCCAAAACAAGATGTCATAACAGAGAAGAAGCAAAATAATTCCGTTTTGTGCAAATAACTGTAGTCACAATAAGAAGCGGCTTTTATTTGCAACTAGTTCAGTAGAGACCAGAGGACCAAAGGATGAAGTGACCTGAGTTGCCCCTCATAAATTGGTGCTATCATATCATAACTTAGGGCTTTCTGAAATGTCACTGACTGTATTTTACAATTGAAAGAAAAGTCCACTTATTGTTTGTTTGTTTGTTTGTTTATTTATTTATTTATTTATTTATTTTAATGTTTATTTTGAGAGAGAGAGAGAAAGAGAGCGAGTGAGCATGAATGGGGGAGGGGCAGAGAGAGAGGGAGACAGAGAATCCAAAGCAGGCTCCAGGCTTTGAGCTGTCAGCACAGAGCCCGATGTGGGGCTCAACACACACCGTGAGATCATGATCTGAGCCGAAGTCAGATACTTAATCACCTGAGCCACCCAGGCGCCCCAAGGAAATTCCACTTTTGTGACGAGTTTGTGACAACTTAAAATTAGTCATTTATGTTTCTTCTTTCTCTCTCTCTCCCTTTTTTTTTTAGTATTAGTAACCTTTTACTGCATTCTCACCATCACCAAATTAAACAATAATCATAATATCTTTGTCAATGAGGTATGCAGAATAGATAGATTACTTAAAAAAATTTTTTTATTCAAGTATAATTAACATAGTGAGTCACATTAGTTTCAAGGGTACAATATAGTATTTCAACAATTCTCTAGGTTAGATCACCTACATTTTTGCTTTAAATAAGATAAGGTATGAGCCCATAAGTCAACAAACCTTAGACATCTTCGCATAAGGCTTGTCTGTAATCCTTTCAGTGAAGGAAATGTTGCATCTTTTCCTTATGGTTATGGTTGAAAGGATTAGAATAGAGATGACTGAATAAATGTATCCCACTATGGCATGGTAGTACCTTTGGTTTTCCCTTCTAATTTTACTGCCTGTGAAGAGAACTTCACTGTACCAGTTGGATACACAATTTAGAAATTGATTCACTGATTTAGAAAGAATACACAGTATGCTGTGGAATATTTTATTTTCTTACTAAAAGATTTAGGGATGGGTGCCTCAGTGGCTCAGTCAGTTAAGCGTCTAACTTCGGCTCAGGTCATGATCTCATGGTTTGTGAGTTTGAGTTCCACGTTGGGCTCTGTGCTGACAGCTCAGAGCCTGGAGTCTGCTTTGGATTCTGTGTCTCCCTCTCTCTCTGCCCCACCCATTTGCACTCTGTCTCTCAAAAATGAATGAATGTTAAAATAAGTTTTTTTTTAAAGATTTAGGGAGATTAATGATGAGGTGAAAGGGAGGTGGGGATGAGGTGGATGGTGTGACAGAATAATGGGAAGTAGCATCTGTGGAATACTTCCTGTTAATGAGTTGTGCTAGCCCTCTATTAAAAATGTGCTCATTTAATCTCATAAGTACTCTCAAAAGAAGTATTACTATTCATAATGTAAGGGAGGAAACAGACTAACAAAGATGAAATAATTTGCCCAACTTACATGAGTAAGTGACAGTGACAATAATTGAACTTAGCTCTTCTGGCTCTAATAATCAGAGGGAAAGAGAATAATGGAAGAGATCATGAATTTTGAGCACATTACCGGACCTTGTAGAACTGATAAATTATATTAGTCATTCTTGTGCATTAATTAGGTAGAAAGTCAGCATCCAACTCATGGAAAGATCCTGCCAAGTAAAGAAATACAAAATATTATGATCAATTCCTCAGACAAGATACATGAAGTTTACTGATTGTGTGTGTGTGTGTGTGTGTGTGTGTATGTGTGTGTATGTGCATGTATGTGAGAGAGAGGGAGAGTGCAGTATATGCTTAGAAGGACTATTAAAATGGCATGTTTATTTGACACATAGATTCTCAGCAATAGGGCTTTTGGAAAATTTAAGTCCTCAGTTTTGAATTTGAAAGAAAATTACTTGTCACATATGGTTCAACAAATACACATTTTCTATAGATGGATGAACATGCAAAAGCTGGTGTAAAAGGATAAGAAAATACAGTCAATTTAAGGTAACCTGTAAATTTCTATTCATATAGTTGTGTGTATTGAAAAATATCTGAGAAGTCTTACAAAGAAAACCATTTAATTATTTTAAACTCAACTTTTTTCTTGTCTATTTGATCAAAAACCTCATTTAAGATGAAGTGTACATAAGTATTTTGAGAAAAACTTAGGCAAGGGAGCACAATTTGAGAAATTCTCTCTAAGCTAATTTTTTCAATTCTTTAAAAACTTCATATTAGTTATCAAAGCTGAGTTCATTAGGAAACAGGTACTTACTATAATAACCAGAAAAGGAGTTGTTCCATGATCTCTCTTCTGATATGGACAGTTTAGGATATAATAGTCTTTCTTAGTTTCTTTTTTTTCTCTATTTTTCCCTCCTCTGCCTGAATTCTGCCTATTTTGTTACAATTGGTGATCAATACATCTAAGGAAACAGAAATTTCCAGTGTACCTGCCTACATGAAATGGTGACTTTTGTGCATCTTCTGTTTAGTACCAGACTTCGCTGACCTGTTTCTCCAGTCCCTCAGCTTGGATTCTGGAAAACACTAGGGGGCGTTGGGGAATTCATGTATAATTGTGTAGTAGTCAACTGAATTTCTTTTCATAGACTCAGAATTTTTTCCTTGGGATGCTTAAAAGTGCACATGGAGGTTACAGGACATGATACCAAAGGAAACCAGCATGGGAGAGGTAAAAAGCAAATATAGGGCAATAGATACTAAAAAGCTATTTTGGGGGCAAAATATACAACCAAAATCTTGAACATACATTGGCAAAAATGAACAGTTGTTAAAGACTGTATCAGTGTTTCAGACCAAGAACCTAAAGGCTTTATTTACTTATTTATTTAAATCCAAGTTAGTTAGCATACAGTGCTATAATGATTTCAGGTGTAGACTTCAGTGATTCATCCCCTATGTATAATACCCAGTGCTCATCCCAACAAGTGTCCTCCCTAATGCCCTTTACACATTTACCCCATAGCTCCACCCATGACCTCTCCAGCAACCCTCAGTTTGTTCTCTGTATTTAAGAGTCTCTTATGTTTTGTCCCCCTCCTTTTGTTTATATATTATTTTTGCTTCCCTTCCCTTATGTTCATCTATTTTGTATCTTAAATTACTCATATGAGTGAAGTCATATGATATTTGTCTTTCTCTGACTGGCTAATTTTGCTTAGCATAATACCCTCTTGTTCCATCCACATAGTTGCAAATGGCAAGATTTCATTATTTTTGATGGCTGAGTAATACTCCATTGTATGTATATACCACTTCTTTTTTTATCCATTCATCCACTGATGGACATTTGGGCTCTTTCTATACTTTGGCTATTGTCGGTAGCACTGCTTTAAACATTGGGGTGCATGTACCCCTTTGAAACAGTATACCTGTATCCCTTGGATAAATACCTAGTAGTGCAACTGCTGGGTCATAGGGTAGTTCTATTTTTAATTTTTTGAGGAACCTCCATGCTGTCTTCCAGAGTGGCTTCACCAGTTTGCATTCCCACCAGCAGTGCAAAAGGGATCCCTTTTCTCCACATCCTTGCCAACATCTCTTGTTGCCCGAGTTGTTTATTTTAGCCATTCTGACTAGTATGAGGTGGTATCTCTTTGTGGTTTTAATTTGTATCTCCCTGAGGATGAGTGATGTTGAGCATTTTTTCATGTGTCTGTTTGCCATCTGGATGTCTTCTTTGGAAAAATGTGTATTCATGTCTTTTGCCCATTTTTCACTGGATTATTTGTTTTTTGGGTGTTGAGTTTGATAAGTTTTTATAGACTTTGGATACTACCCCTTTATCTGATATGTCATTTGCAAATATCTTCTCCCATTCCATTGGTTGCCTTTTAGTTTTGTTGATTGTTTCTTTTGCTATGCGGAAGATTTTATTTTGACGAGGTCCCAGTAGTTCATTTTTGCTTTTGTTTCCTTTGCCTCCGGAGACTTGTTGAATAAGAAGTTTCTGCAGCCGAGGCCAAAGAGGTTTTTGCCTGCTTCCTCCTCGAGGAGTTTGATGGCTTCCTGTCCTATGTTTAGGTCTTTTATTCATTTTGAGTTTATTTTTGCGTATGGTGTAAGAAAGTGGTCCAGCTTCAATTTTCTGTTTGTCGCTGTCCCATTTTCCCAGCACCAGAAAGAGTGCTCTCTTGCAGAAGAGACCGTCTTTATTCCACTGAATATTCTTTCCTGCTTTGTCAAAGATTAGTTGGGCATATGTTCGTGGGTCCATGTCTGGGTTCTCTATTTGTTTCCATTGATCTGAGTGTCTGCTTTTGTGCCAGTACCACACTGTCTTGATGATTACAGCTTTGTAATATGTCTTGAAGTCTGGGACTGTGATGCCTCCAGCTTTGGTTTTCTTTTTTAGGATTGCTTTGGCTATTCAGAGTCTTTTCTGATTCCATACACATTTTAGGATTGTTTGTTCTAGCTCTGTGAAGAATGCTGATGTTATTTTGATAGGTATTGCATTGAATATGTAGATTGTTTTGGGTAGTATTGACATTGTAACAATACTTGTTCTTCCTATCCAGGAGCATGGAATATTTTTCCATTTTTTTGTTTTCAATTTATTTCATTACCTTTTTATACTTTTCAGTGTATAGATTTTTCACCTCTTTGGTTAGGTTTATTCCTAGATATTTTATGGTTTTTGGTGTAATTGTAAATGGGATCATTCCTTGATTTCTCTTTCTGTTGCTTCATTATTAATGTATAGGAATGCAACCGATTTCTTTGCATTGATTTTATGTCCTGTGACTTTGATGAATTCATGGATCAGTTCTAGGAGTTTTTTGGTGGAATCCTTTTGGTTTTCCATTTAGAGTATCATGTTGTCTGCAAAGAGTGAAAGATTGCTTTCCTCCTTGCCGATTTGGATGCCTTTTATTCTTTTGTGTTGTCTGATTGCTGAGGCTGAGACTTCCAATATATGTTGAATAACAGTGGTGAGAGTGGACATCCCTGTCTTGTTCCTGACCTTAGGGGAAAAGCTCTCAGTTTTTCCCCATTGAGGATGATATTAGCATTGGGTCTTTCATGTATGGCTTTTATGATTTTGAGGTATGATCCTCTGTCCCTACTTTCTTGAGGGTTTTTATCAAGAAAGGATGCTATATTTTGTCAAATGTTTTCTCTGCATCTATTGAGAGGATCATGTGGTTCTTGTCCTTTGTTTTATTGATGTGATGAATCACATTGGTTGTTTTGTGGATATTGAACCAGCCCTGCATCCTGAGTATATATCCCACTTAGTGGTGGTAAATAATTCTTTTAATGTATTATAGTATTTTGTTGAGGATTTTTGCATCCATGTTCATCAGGGAAATTGGTCTGTAGTTCTCCTTTTAGAGGGATCTTTGTCTGGTTTTGGAAACAAGGTAATGCTGGCTTCATAGAAAGAGTTTGGAAGTTTTCTTTCCATTTCTATTTTTTGGAACACCTTCAAGAGAATAGGTGTTAACTTTTTTTTTTTTTTTTTTTGCTTTTTACTTCCCATAAAATTAATATAAGTATCTACGTAGGCATTAATTTAGTATTCACAACCATTTATATATATTTTCTTAAAAGCTATTAAATACATATACAAAGCATATATTTTACTCTCATTTAATTATGTTTTGAATATTTATTTTATTTTATTTTATTTTTTATTTTTTTTAAATTTGCATCCATATTAGTTAGTATATAGTGAAACAATGATTTCAGGAGTAGATTCCTTAGTGCCCTTTACCCATTTATCCCATCCCCTCTCCCATAACCCCTCTAGTAACCTCCAGTTTGTTCTCTGTATTTAAGAGTCTCTTATGTTTTGTCCTCCTCCCTGTTTTTATATTATGATTTTTCTTTCCCTTCCCTTATGTTCATGTCTTAAATTCCTCATATGAGTGAGGTCATATGATTTTTGTCTTTCTCTAACTAATTTCACTTAGCATAACACCCTCCAGTTCCATCCATGTAGTTGCAAATGGCAAGATTTCGTTCTGATTGCTGAGTAATACTCCATTTTATATATATATATATACACATGTATATATACGTATATATATATACATATATGTATATGTATATATATATACATATATATTTATACGTATATGTATATGTATGTATATACCACATCTTCTTGGTATATTGTTGGGCTCATCCATTGATGGATATTTGGGCTCTTTCCATCCTTTTGCTATTGTTGATAGTGTTGCTATAAACATTGGGGTACATGTGTCCGCAGTGAAACATGCACACCTATATCCCTTGGATAAATACCTAGTAGTGCAATTGCTGGGATGTAGGGTAGTTCTATTTTTAGTTTTTTGAGGAACCTCCATCCTGTTTTCCAGAGTGGCTGCACCAGCTTGCATTCCCAAACTCTTTTTATTTATTTATTTTTTTTATTTATATATGAAATTTATTGTCAAATTGGTTTCCATACAACACCCAGTGCTCATCCCAAAAGGTGCCCTCCTCAATACCCATCACCCACCCTCTCCTCCCTCCCACCCCCCATCAACCCTTAGTTTGCTCTCAGTTCTCAACAGTCTCTTATGCTTTGGCTCTCTCCCACTCTAACCTCTTTTTTTTTTTTCCTTCCCCTCCCCCATGGGTTCCTGTGAAGTTTCTCAGGATCCACATAAGAGTGAAACCATATGGTATCTGTCTTTCTCTGTATGGCTTATTTCACTTAGCATCACACTCTCCAGCTCCATCCACGTTGCTACAAAAGGCCGTATTTCATTTTTTCTCATTGCCACATAGTATTCCATTGTGTATATAAACCACAATTTCTTTATCCATTCATCAGTTGATGGACATTTAGGCTCTTTCCATAATTTGGCTATTGTTGAGAGTGCTGCTATGAACATTGGCGTACAAGTGCCCTTATGCATCAGTACTCCTGTGTCCCTTGGATAAATTCCTAGCAGTGCTATTGCTGGGTCATAGGGTAGGTCTATTTTTAATTTTCTGAGGAACCTCCACACTGCTTTCCAGAGTGGCTGCACCAATTTGCATTCCCACCAACAGTGCAAGAGTGTTCTCGTTTCTCCACATCCTCTCCAGCATCTATAGTCTCCTGATTTGTTCATTTTGGCCACTCTGACTGGCGTGAGGTGATACCTGAGTGTGGTTTTGATTTGTATTTCCCTGATAAGGAGCGACGCTGAACATCTTTTCATGTGCCTGTTGGCCATCCGGATGTCTTCTTTAGAGAAGTGTCTATTCATGCTTTCTGCCCATTTCTTCACTGGGTTATTTGCTTTTCGGGTGTGGAGTTTGGTGAGCTCTTTATCGATTTTGGATACTAGCCCTTTGTCCGATATGTCATTTGCAAATATCTTTTCCCATTCCGTTGGTTGCCTTTTAGTTTTGTTGGTTGTTTCCTTTGCTGTGCAGAAGCTTTTTATCTTCATAAGGTCCCAGTAATTCACTTTTGCTTTTAATTCCCTTGCCTTTGGGGACGTGTCGAGTAAGAGATTGCTACGGCTGAGGTCAGAGAGGTCTTTTCCTGCTTTCTCCTCTAAGGTTTTGATGGTTTCCTGTCTCACATTCAGGTCCTTTATCCATTTTGAGTTTATTTTTGTGAATGGTGTGAGAAAGTAGTCTAGTTTCAATCTTCTGCATGTTGCTGTCCAGTTCTCCCAGCACCATTTGTTAAAGAGACTGTCTTTTTTCCATTGGATGTTCTTTCCTGCTTTGTCAAAGATGAGTTGGCCATACGTTTGTGGGTCTAGTTCTGGGGTTTCTATTCTATTCCATTGGTCTATGTGTCTGTTTTTGTGCCAATACCATGCTGTCTTGATGATGACAGCTTTGTAGTAGAGGCTAAAGTCTGGGATTGTGATGCCTCCTGCTTTGGTCTTCTTCTTCAAAATTCCTTTGGCTATTCGGGGCCTTTTGTGGTTCCATATGAATTTTAGGATGGCTTGTTCTAGTTTCGAGAAGAATGCTGGTGCAATTTTGATTGGGATTGCATTGAATGTGTAGATAGCTTTGGGTAGTATTGACATTTTGACAATATTTATTCTTCCAATCCATGAGCAGGGAATGTCTTTCCATTTCTTTATATCTTATTCAATTACCTTCATAAGCTTTCTATAGTTTTCAGCATACAGATCCTTTACATCTTTGGTTAGATTTATTCCTAGGTATTTTATGCTTCTTGGTGCAATTGTGAATGGGATCAGTTTCTTTATTTGTCTTTCTCTTGCTTCATTGTTAGGGTATAAGAATGCAACTGATTTCTGGACATTGATTTTGTATCCTGCAACTTTGCTGAATTCATGGATGAGTTCTAGCAGACTTTTGGTGGAGTCTGTCGGATTTTCCATGTATAATATCATGTCATCTGCAAAAAGTGAAAGCTTGACTTCATCTTTGCCAATTTGGATGCCTTTGATTTCCTTTTGTTGTCTGATTGCTGATGCTGGAACTTCCAGCACTATGTTAAACAACAGCGGTGAGAGTGGGCATCCCTGTCGTGTTCCTGATCTCAGGGAAAAAGCTCTCAGTTTTTCCCCATTGAGGATGATGTTAGCTGTGGGCTTTTCATAAATGGCTTTTATGATCTTTAAGAATGTTCCTTCTATCCCAACTTTCTGAAGCGTTTTTATTAAGAAAGGGTGCTGGATTTTGTCAAAGGCCTTTTCTGCATCGATTGACAGGATCATATGGTTCTTATCTTTTCTTTTGTTAATGTGATGTATCACGTTGATTGATTTGCAAATGTTGAACCAGCCCTGCATCCCAGGAATGAATCCCACTTGATCATGGTGAATAATTCTTTTTATATGCCGTTGAATTCGATTTGCTAGTATCTTATTGAGAATTTTGGCATCCATATTCATCAGGGATATTGGCCTGTAGTTCTCTTTTTTTACTGGGTCTCTGTCTGGTTTAGGAATCAAAGTAATACTGGCTTCATAGAATGAGTCTGGAAGTTTTCCTTCCCTTTCTATTGCTTGGAATAGCTTGAGAAGGATAGGTATTATCTCTGCTTTAAACGTCTGGTAGAACTCCCCTGGGAAGCCATCTGGTCCTGGACTCTTATTTGTTGGGAGATTTTTGATAACCGATTCAATTTCTTTGCTGGTTATGGGTCTGTTCAAGCTTTCTATTTCCTCCTGATTGAGTTTTGGAAGAGTGTGGGTGTTCAGGAATTTGTCCATTTCTTCCAGGTTGTCCAATTTGTTGCCATATAATTTTTCATAGTATTCCCTGATAATTGTTTGTATCTCTGAGGGATTGGTTGTAATAATTCCATTTTCATTCATGATTTTATCTATTAGGGTCATCTCCCGTTTCTTTTTGAGAAGCCTGGCTAGAGGTTTGTCAATTTTGTTTATTTTTTCAAAAAACCAACTCTTGGTTTCGTTGATCTGCTCTACAGTTTTTTTAGATTCTATATTGTTTATTTCTGCTCTGATCTTTATTATTTCTCTTCTTCTGCTGGGTTTAGGCTGCCTTTGCTGTTCTGCTTCTATTTCCTTTAGGTGTGCTGTTAGATTTTGTATTTGGGATTTTTCTTGTTTCTTGAGATAGGCCTGGATTGCAATGTATTTTCCTCTCAGGACTGCCTTTGCTGCATCCCAAAGCATTTGGATTGTTGTATTTTCATTTTCGTTTGTTTCCATATATTTTTTAATTTCTTCTCGAATTGCCTGGTTGACCTACTCATTCGTTAGTAGGGTGTTCTTTAACCTCCATGCTTTTGGAGGTTTTCCAGACTTTTTTCTGTGGTTGATTTCAAGCTTCATAGCATTGTGGTCTGAAAGTATGCATGGTATGATTTCAATTCTTGTAAACTTATGAAGGGCTGTTTTGTGACCCAGTATATGATCTATCTTGGAGAATGTTCCATGTGCACTCGAGAAGAAAGTATATTCTGTTGCTTTGGGATGCAGAGTTCTATGGCTAAATGTCTGTTCAAATTTTCTATTTCTTCTTATTTCAGTTTTGGTAGTTTATGTGTTTCTAGGAATTTGTCCATTTCTTCCAGATTTCCCATTTTACTTGTGTATAATTGCTCATAATATTCTCTTATTATTGTTTGTATTTCTGTTGTGTTGGTTGTGATCTCTCCTGTTTTATTTTTGATTTTTTTTATTTGTGTCCTTTCCTTTTTGTTTTTGATCACACTGGCCAGGTGTTTATCAATTTTGTTAATTCTTTCAAAGAACCAGCTCCTGGTTTCATTGATATGTTCTACCATTATTTTGGTCTCAATAGCATTGATTTCTGTTCTTATCTTTATTATTTCCTGTATTCTACTGGTTTGGGGTTTTATTTGCTGTTCTTTTCCTAGTTCTTTAAGATATAAGGTTAATTTGTGTATCTGAAACCTTTCTTCCTTCTTTAGGAAAGCCTGGATGCTATATACTTCCCTCTTATGACCGCCTTTGCTGCATCCCAGAGGTTTTGGGCTGTGATGTTATCATTTTCATTGGCTTCCATGTACTTTCTAATTTCCTCTTTAACTTCTTGGTTAGCCCATTCATTCTTTAGTAGGATGTTCTTTAGTCTCCAAGTATTTGCTATCTTTCCACATTTTTTCTTGTGGTTGATTTCGAGTTTCATAGCATTGTGTTCTGAAAATACACACGGTATGATCTTGATCTTTTTGTATTTGTTGAGGGCTGATTTGTGTCCCATTATGTGATCTATTCTGGAGAATGTTCCATGTGCACTGGAGAAGAATGTGTATACTGCTGCTTTAGGATGAAATATTATGAACATATCTGATAAGTCCATCTGGTCCAGTGTATCATCCAAAGCCATTGTTTCCTTGTTGATTTTCTGTTTAGATGATCTGTCCATTGCTTAAGTAAGAGTATTGAAGTCCCCTACTATTGTGGTATTTGTATTAATGAGTGTTGTTATGTTTGTGATTAATTCATTTACATATTTGGGTGCTTTCACTTTTGGAGCATAAATGTTTACAGTTGTTGATCTTGGTGGATCAACCCCTGAATAATGATATAATGCCCTTCTTCATCTCTTGTTACAGTCTATATTTTAAAATCTAGATTTTCTGATATAAGTATGGCTACTCTGGCTTTCTTTTGGCAACTATTAGCATGATAGATGGTTCTCCATCCCCTTAGTTTCAATCTGAAGGTGTCTGTAGGTCTAAAGTAGGTCACTTGTAAACAGCATATAGATAGATCTTGTTTTCTTATCCATCTGTTACCTTGTGTCTTTTGATTGGATCATTCAGTCCATTGATATTTATAGTGAGTACTGAAAGATAGGAATTTATTGCCATTATGTTCCCTGTAGAGTTGGAGTTTCTGATGGTGTTCTCTGGTCCTTTTTAGTCTTTATCGCTTTTGGTCTTTCCTATTTTTTTTTTTTTTTTATCTTTTATCCCCTCGGAGAGTCCCCCCTTGAAATTTCTTGTGAGGCTGGTTTAGTGGTCACCAACTCCTTTAGTTTTTGTTCAGGAAAATTGTCTCTCTATTTTGAATGACAGACTTGCTCGATAAAGAATTCTTGGCCACATGTTTTTCTGATTCAGCACATTGACTATATCCTGCCACTCTTTCCATGATGCCAAGTTTCTATGGATAGGTCTGCTGGGAACCTGATCTGTCGTCCCTTGTAGGTTAAGGACTTTTTTCCCTTGCTGCTTTCATGATTCTTTCCTTGCCTGAGTATTTTGAGAATTTGACTATGATATGCCTTGTTGGTGGTCAGTTTTTGTTGAATCTAATGGGAGTTCTCTATGCTTCCTGGATTTTGATATCTGTGTCTTTCTCCAGTTTAGGAGTGTTTTCTGCTATAATTTGCACACATAAACCTTCTACTTCTTTTTTTCCTCTCTTCATCTTCTGGTACCCCTATGATTTGGATGTTATTCCTTTTTAATGAGTCACTGAGTTCTCTAATTTTACATAGTTCCCTTTTGCCTTAGTTTCCCTCTTTTTTTTTTTTTTTTTCTGCTTCATTATTCTCCATAAGTTTGTCTTCTGTATTGCTGATGTTGCTCTGCTTCATCCATCCTTGCTGCTTTGGCATCCGTTTGAGATTGCAGCTCAGTTATAGCATTTTTTATTTCGTCCTGACTAGCTTTTACTTCTTTTATCTCTGCAGAAAGGGATTCTAACCTATTTTCAACCCCAGCTAGTATTCTTATTATTGTGATTATAAATTCTGGGTCAGACATCTTGCTTGTGTGTGTGTTGATTAATTCCCTGGCTGTCATTTCTTCCTGCTCTTTATTTTGGGGTGCATTCCTTCATTTTGTGATCTTGAAAGAAGAAAAAGTGTTAATAAAACAAAGAATAAAATAAAAATAAAAAAATTAAAAACAGCACAAAAAAATCAAATAAAGGATGCTAGTTCCTATGTGTGTTTTGGTCTGGTTGTTTAAAGAAGCTTGAGAGAATAGAGAAAAAAGGGAAAGAAAAGAAAAGGAAAAAAAAGGAAAATGTTTGAAAATTTTAAAAAAATGAATACAATAAAGTAGAATAAAATGAACTGATGAAATAAAATCGAATTTTAAAAATTTACAAAAAAAGTAGAAAAAAATTAAACAAGAATCTTATTTATAAAAATGGAAAATAAAAATAATTTTTTTTCTCTTTCTGTATTTAAGAATAAGAAAACAAAAGGAAAAGAAAAAAAAATTAATAGATGGACCAGTGAACAGATTAAAATATGATTGAAATTACATGAATTTTCCCTAGAAATCAAACTATGAAGCAGTTTATAGTCTGTACACTAAGCAGGCAGAGAGATTTGTGTTATTCCTCTAGAGCATGGTTGGCTCAGTTGGGTGGGGCTTGGTGTAGAGGCTCTATTCTCCACTAGATGTTGCTGCTTACTATACAGGGTGGATCGCTGTGGTGCATGTAGGCATGCATGCACATGCATGGGAATGGTGAAAATGGCATCACCCAGCTACCCAGTCTCTAGTAACAGAACTCTGCTTGCCCACGGGCAATTGCACACCCCTCCTTTGTCTTCGGCTTCCATCCATTCCCACTTCTACACTGCCCGTGACCAAACCATCAGCCTGCCAAGTGGCATCTCCCTCTTCAGTTTTATCTCAGATGGGGCTGTGCTTCCAAACCCCTCACTTCTGTGGACCCTGAAGCTTTGACCCACTCAGCCCCTCGAGGGGAGGGTCTCACTGAGCAACGGCCTGATTCCAGTCAGCAACTTGGAATATTCTTGCAACTGTGCTGCTGCAGATGCCCAGAGACTGTGGCCAGGTGCCAGCCTACCCCAAAAAAAGTTTTCATGATTGTGTAGTAGCAGCATTTTATGGATTATGGTAAATCACAACACTCATCTTGTGCCAGGCTTCGGTGAACCCTTAATGTCCTTGTTCCAACATCAGTGAATATGGCTGTTCTCCAGGGTCTGCTGGGACCTTTGCCTGTAGGGAGGCTGCACAGCCTCTACCAAATGCCCTGCCATCAGGGAAAATGCCTCTCCCCTGTGTGTTCTGAGGACCCCTCAGACCAAGCTGTGTGCTCCTAGGGATTCATCCTTCCCACCAGAACTCTGCCAGGTATCAAGATGCGGAGTTTCTGATTCTGTACTCCCGTTTATAGCATCTTAATGGAATTTAAACCCTCTCCTTTCTCCTTTCTCCCATTTTTTGTTCAGTCCCTTGCAGTCCCTTTCTCCTTTCTGCCTTTTTTGTTCAGTTCACTCTTTCTCTTTCTCTCTTGCTGCTTTTTTTTTGGGGGGGGGGAGTGCTTTTCCTGTACTCCCTACTGTCTCCATCCTCTTTCCACAAGCAAAAACAGCTCCCTACTCTCTGTGGTTTCTCTCTCCCCCAGTTCTTTTCATGCCAGGTACATCCTGAGTTCTGTGGTTCAAGTTGTGCAGATTGTTGTGTTAATCCTCAAATCATTTTTCTAGGTGTGCAAGATGGTTTGCTGTTGATATAGCTGTATTTCAGGGATAAGAGAGGCAAAAAAAAGTTCCATGCTGTTCTGCCATCTTGGCCCCTCCCTGAGCCAAGAACCTAAAGGCTTTTGAAATGTGTATTAAAAACTTTTTAACTCTTTAATAAAAGACCTTCTAACTTAGATGTTGTAAGTGACAATGATAAATCAGAAACAATGGAGAACTTGAATTAATTCATTCTCTCCACAAATATTTACTAAGCATTAATTACATTACCGGCATAGTGCAAGATATTGGCCTGATCTCTGCCCTCTAGAAACTTAAAAGGTACAATGGAAAGATTGAAATAACCTAGATAGGCCAGGGACATTTCCTTTAACCATATGTTGCTGAAGAAACTGGAAATTAAAATTAGACACTGTAAATTGTTGTGTGCATTTATTTCATACTTAGATTAACAGGTAAATGATGTCCTCAAATGTAGTGTAGTGGTTTCAGATAGCAGAGACTAAGAGTGTAGATTCTAGCCAGAATGTCCAACTTCAAATCCTAGGTAGTACTACTTAATAGATGTATGGCCTTGGGCAAATTATTTAAGTTCTTTGTTCCTCGGTTATCTCAGCAGTATATTTTACTATCATTGTAGTTTGAACTTACTATATTAGCTCCAGTTACTTTAAATTAATTCTTTGTTGTCATTTTAAGTTCTTTATTTAATGAACTTTTTAGGTTCTATCGTAGGTAGATATCTGGACAAAACAGAACCAAACTAAAATATATGGTAAAACTCTTCGAACTAAATAAACCAACAAAATAGCCCTCCTTAGCAAATGCTGTCTTACCTATGATTATTCTAGACATATTTCCTACAATAGCATGATTGCTTGAGGGTAAACTTCCCATAGCAGGATGCAGGCTCTTTCTTCTTGCCCTACCATTGATGGCTGTGTGACTATCATCTCTCTAGGTCTCCATTCCACATCTGTAAAATGACAGGATATTACAAGGTAATCTCCAAGATCTCTTGAGGCTCTAATATTTTATAAGGTGGTGTAATTAGGGCTGTTAATAATGTTCTGGTTTTTCTTCTGGACACACTTGAAGTCAGTAAGTAACTTGCTTGGCCAATAAAATGTGAGTGGAGGTGATGTGTGAGTTTTTTAGACAGGAGCTTTTATAAACCAATGCAAAAATTGCCGTAACCTTTCCTTTCTTAGAGATGGTGGAAGCAAGTATTGACGTAGTATCCTGTGAGTTCCAGCTGGTCCCTGCTGGCTGTACAATATGCGCCAGAAATAAATCTTTGCTGTTTTAAGCCACTGATATTTCAGGGCTATTTGTTTCATAGTATTAACTAGCATGTCTTGGCCAATACATGTGGTATAACCCAGTGCAGAGGCCATGTATGTAGCATGATGACCACAACATGTTGTGTGCAATAAGTACTTAAAATTGTCTATGGTTATTATGATAATTTATCTGACCCAAAGAATTGATAATGAATATCAAGTGGCTCAAATTTGCTTCTACAGTGAATTATTGAGTAACCTCTTCAGCCTAATTTTTGGTTATATTCAACCACATATGGTCTCCCTTTCTCTATGCAAGATTTGTCAGTCTGTTGTTATCGGGCTCTGTATCTATGGTACAAAATGTGAGAGAAATGGAATATCTTCTCTCTTAGTCTGCTTAAAATTATTATGATTAGTTCAGTTAAAAAGCTAGGGAGTACGTGTTATGTGCCATGGACTATATTAGGTGGCTATTAGAATAACCTTCTGGTGTTAAGAAAATAATTCTCAAGAGCCTGGGATGAGGTACATTTTTTTTTTGGACTCAGAAGAGTAATATGTGAAATGGTTGGTACTTCCCTTTACCGTGGTACTCTTATTCATTGAGTATGGCCATACCCTGGAAGCCTGGGGGTGTTGGACAGAGAGAGAGCATGGCAGCTGGAGTAAGTTTTGGAGGCTTTGGAGCTAATGAGGAGCTTAAGGCTGAGAATCTGACTGAAGTCAGAGATGAACTGAGCAAAGTAAACTATGTTGATGTCCAAGTCTTAGGCCTTAGGAGATAAGCAAAGTACTTACAGAATATGTGTTTTATAAACCTGTTCCTTTAATCACCTTTTATATGTCAGTTATAGATTTTAGGATAAGGAGCTTGAGGATTTCAGAAAAACATAATGCAAAGCTTTTTTTTTCTGCAATTTTCCATTACATTTGGAAGTCATCATAGTCCATTTCTAGAAGTTGGTTAGTCCTACAAAAGAAAAAAAAGTTTAAATTGCAGTTGATTACACTGACCTAGGAATCTCCTCAAATCTAATTCTTGCATAAAAATGTAAGTAGCAGGATGACTCCTGCTGGCTTATAATATGCTTTATTTTTTTTCCAAAAAATCCTACTTATCAAACACAGAGCCTTGATGTGGATATTTGAACATTATGAAAATGAATTCATAAGCCAAGTCTGTCTGTCAGACGTTTTTAATTTAAATGTTCTGAGGAGTGATGAGACTCAGCATGAGGGCATCCAAAATTGTCTTGTGAAACTAAAACAATTCAGGGAAAGAGACTAGAAAAATTTTGACATTTAGTTCATAATCATGTGCCTATTTGGAATATAAAGTTTCAGGTCAAGAAAGGTTTTGATTTTCCAAGTGTGGACTTTACTACTTAAAAACCAAGTGTCATTCTGATGGCATTTCTTTGTAATGGCAGAGGTTATACGTTTTACCACAGATCCCTTGTGGAATACTAGAGAGGTCAATTTAGTAACCATATGAACACTTCTACCTGAGCTTCAGTGGTGAACAATACTACAAATTTCTCTCTCTAAATAAATACAGGGAGCTTGAGGCCATTCTCATGTCAAGCTATTTTAAAATGTATGCTTAAATTTTTTTTTTCAAATGAATGTTGTAGTGTTCATGTAGCAGAGTTCTCTGGTGCATGAACTTCTACTTGACAGCAGTGTTCTACTGTAGCTCCAGCACAGGGTCATTACATAGGCTTATTGTTAATATCAGATGGCCTATAGCTATTTTGGAGGTCTATAGCCTGATCATTGCTAACTCTGGCCCATCCTGCTTTAGTTCAAGGCTTAGAGAAGCTCTGTATTTGTGCCTTCCTAATTCCTGCTACCACCCCAACTCTGCTGCCCTCATGGCAGTGGAATCCTTAATACTTTATCAAATGGACATATAAGAGAAGTAAATAATTTGTTGGGGATGGCAAGGATGATAAATGATGGTAGACTCTTTGCGAATCAGGTAGTTCCAATATCTGTAGCTCAGAATCTGTTCTGAGCACAGATTCAGAAATCAGACTTGGAGATAGGTTCTTATTGATTCTTTTGCTTTGTCTGGATCTAGCCAATGCCCAATTTCTCAGGAAGGCTTCTTTGTTAATAGTCTTTCCAAACATTCTCTATAACCTCTTCCCCTTTGCATTTTTGTTTTTCCTCTCAAAATATGTTAAAGTATTCAATGAGATTTTTTTGTGTGTCACTATGTGCATTAAATGAAAGGTAATTGAATAATTAAGTATAATCTAGTTGGAGGTGTTATATTTACATGTATGAAACATTTATTTATTTGTTTAGGTGTTTATTTATTTATTTATTTATTTTTTATATTTATTTTTTGAGAGACATAGAGAGACAGAGCACAAGTTGGGGAGGGGCAGAGAGAGAAGGAGACACAGAATCTGAAGCAGGCTCCAGGCTCTGAGTGTCAGCACAGAGCCTGACGCCGGGCTCAAACTCACAAACTGAGAGATCATGACCTGAGCTGAAGTCGGACACTTAACCAACTGAGCCACCCAGGTGCCCCACGGTGTTTTTTTGTTTGTTTGTTTGTTTGTTTTGAGACAGAGAGAGCAACAGAGCACTAGTGGGGGAGGAACAGAGAGAGAAGGAGACACAGAGTCCGAAGCAGGCTCCAGCCTCTGAGCTGTGAGCACAGAGCCCAATGCAGGGCTTGAACTCATGAACAGTGACATCATGACCTGAGCCGAAGTCAACGCTTAACCGACTGAGCCACCCAGGCACCCAACATGTATGAAGCATTTAAACAACAAGGGAGTATCGACAACTGTGAAGAATCTGAGATTTTACTGTACTTGTAAGCTTGCAAGTTGGCTTGTCATAGTTTCACGGATGCTGGCAGAAGACATGAGACTCTTAGGTGGGAGAACAAGGACTTCAATACTCATAGAAGAGCAGGCTATATAAGCATTAGTACATTTGAGTCAGTTACCCTTCTTTCTAAGTCCCAAACAACTAAAACCCATGGGCCTGATGAATACTTGAACACTCACTGGGTTTTGTTACAAAAAGGTAAACCTATGCCTAGGGAACCTGAATTTTTAAAAATAAGCAGTAAACATGCCTTCACTTCACTCCAGAGGGAAACACTATCTCTGTCTTCTAAGGCTGTTTACTGTACAATAATCCTTCAAAAGATAGTCCAGAACAAAAAGCAGTCAGTATCTCTGTGTGTAAGAAATGCCCAAATGCAAAAGATCTGTGGAGAGTTGGCTTTGCACAGACTGCATTATCTCAAGTGAGTCACATAAGCAGTCCTTGTTAGAGAGATTCAAGTAAGGGGGCATGATCTTTGATCTTGATCTTTGCTACTAAAACCACTTTGGTTAGTTCAGAAAAGTTTAGAGAACATTAAAGAAATCTTTAAAAGAAGGATAATATTTGGAGGGATAAAGAAAAGGACACTGGTATTTCTTTTGAGGACCACAGCATGAGTTGGAAAGTGCTGACGGCTGATGTGTTATGGGGAAACACTGACTGAGCCATATTGCTTGTTAACCATCTGCATCCATTCCAGTTGGTCAGTGTTCATGCTATACTGACTATTTAGAATTTTAAATAGTAGCAAGCATAGTTTTTGTTTGGTTTGGCAGTAGTATGGTCTCACTGTTGCAGTTGCTTATTCTTCAGTAAGGATTGCCATATAAACCTCCATTTTGGTGTGGTTTTTTTTTTTTTTTTGCTAAATCTGGCAACCCTATCTTCAATACAGTAATACTAGGTCTATATAGTGCAAGAGCTCAAATCCAAACTGGCATTTACTCTTGTATGTAAGGGTAGCCACTAAAGGTACTTAGACAAAGGGTTGTATAAAAAGAGTTGTGTTTTAGGAGCACAAAAATGATAGTGGTGTACTTGGATAGATAATCAAATCTTCTGGATTACCTAGATAATTTCTGTATCTGTAGTTTGGAGAAGAGGTGCAGAAAATGTACCCTAAGTTCAGGAGATAAGTGATTTAAGGTTGGGTTTTATGAAGACAGTAGATTCTGTGGATGCAGTGTACATAACATGTAGGGGAACTGTGTCCCGAAGCGTGGTTATGTCATGCTTGACCTGTAATTGTTCTGAGTGCCATGTGGAATGGATCAGTGAGTGGTAGAGAAGGACAGAGACAGCTGATGCCCTTTTATCTCTAGTCTGCTCTGAGTTGAAGGAGCCAGAGGCAGGAAAACTTTTAACAGAGAAGCCAGTAAGAGATACGATGTCAATACACTGCTTAATTTCTGTTAGGATATGAGCCAAAATAATGAAGGAAAAAGAGTTTTCACACATTAAGATATAGGTTTGGATAAGCTTTCATTTATGTAAGGGTAGTAGGTTTTGGTGCCAAAGGTATTGATGAAGAGAAGTAAGATTAATAAGACTATGGTAGGGACTATAGTAATAATGTGTGGGGGACAGACTTGGGAAGTGATGAAAAATCAGAATGTCTACTAGAATGGGGTAATTTACAGAATAGTAGAACAGGACTATACCAAGGGGGAAAGCAGGCAGGGGTAGGTCTAATATTCTAAAAAAAAAAAAAAAAAAAAAAAAAAGTTGGTGAGGTTTCACTAGAATTAAATTGTCTTCTGTGGGATTCTATGAGGGTCCTGCAGATGAAATGTAGGCCTTTTGTTGTTACCACTTGGAGAAAGCATATGATCCTTGTGATAAATAAAAGATAAAACAAAAAATAAGGCACTTTTTTTCTGAAAGATGAGCAGAATAAATCAGTTGACATATCAGATTTGTTTTATTTTCCATCTGACATGGAGAGTAGGTGCACTAAAATACTAACAGCTAATATTTGTGGAATTCTATAACCTCTAAAAGTTGTGAACATAAGGAGAAAGGGATCATAAGAAAAGGATGTTGTCATAGAAGTTTCAGTTGAAGCACTGAGAAAACGGATACTGTATTTCAAAGTGAGGTACAAAAACTTGATGTAAAAGTTTCAAAGGAGGTATTTGTTCTAACTTTAAAGCAGGATTGAATTTTGACCATTATGGGAATAAATCATCTAATACTCTACTGCAACTGTATTGGGAGACTTGACCATAGAACTTTTTATTACCTAAAAAGTACCAGAAAATGTCAAGGGATGTACTTTAATTTCCATCCAGGTACCAGGAAGGATTTAGAGTGTACTTTATGCACTCTAGAGTTATATTATGCAAGTCATGATTGTTAAATGTAATGATTACACAAAGTTAATACAATAGCCTGTGGGCACCTGGCTGGCTCAGTTGGTGGAGCATGTGACTCCTGGTCTTGGGGTGGTGAGTTCAAGCCCCACATTGAGTGTAGAACCTATTTAAAGAAAATATGACAATTAGAGGAGTGGAATCTATGAAAGAGAATTAAGTTTCTAGAATTTTGGTGGGCAAAACATATGGGATAAGAGTAACATTTATAGTCAAACATATCTAAAAAATATGACTTAATTAGACAAGAAAAGGAAAGTACAGTTTCCCCAGCACCATAATTTTCCCCAAACTTAGCAATAGGTGAAGCTTAATTTTTATAAAGAAAAATAATTAATAACATGGGTTTTCTTATATGACATATTACAATTCAGGTTTCAAAATATGCTGAATTGAATTCAAGAATGTCTTAATCAAAATAAAAAGTATAAAAAGTATCATTGGCCAACACTTACCCCAGGCATGTAAGGTACAAAATTAAGGCAAAGCATCCTAGTAACAAGGACTTCTACCAAATATAGGATATGGAGAACTCTGAAATAATTCATCTACTAGACTAGAAAGTGTATTCCATTTATATATTTTCTCCTTAAAAATGTTATGCATTTCTAACTTTTCTAAGATTCAAATGTATTTTAAAATAAACATGAAAACATTCTAGGTTTCTTCTCTAGCATGAAGAATTCGATGGTTTATGGGGACGTGGGACTGTTGACAGACAGTAGCTGTGAATTACTGAAGCAGTGACAGTCCCAAAGAGGAAGTAACTCTTTGCAGGGTCAGTGCTTTCTGTCTGAAGTACCTGGTCTGGCTTACAGAGAAAGGGAAGGCAGGTAAATTTATCTGGTATGGATCCCTTTTTCTCCTTGTGTCTTGATGGACTATGACAAGTAAGACTGTGCTTTAGCTATAGGGAAAGAAGAAAAGGGCTAGCAAGAGGGACAGCAAATTGGGGAGATCAGAAAACTAGGCTAAGTCACAGTGGTATGCCCAAACAGGTTGCAAGCAAACCAGCCGCCAAGTAGCACTGCATGGCTGTAGCAAAATCTTTAGAGTAGAACACCAGCATTGTGCCCGGAACCTAGAGACTTCAGTTGGAGCCCAAACACAGAGCATCTGTCACTAAGTCACTTATAATTAATTCTGCCTTTAAATTAGCAGCTGTCTTAGGACATTTTGCTGGTGGGTGGGTTGGGGACAGTGATACATTTAGAGCATAATGGATTTGAGTTTGTCACTTTTAGGGTTTCCACAGTATCCAAGATTATTCTTATCTGAGGGCTGTTCATGTTTATAACAGTGGTAGTGACCCATTTTTGACATCTTTAATATTTTCTTGGAAAAGACTTGAGAGACAGTTGTTATAGTTCAGGATTTGGCCCATCAAATTTTTGAATTCCTCTTTCATTTTCTCCTACAGCTTGTATTCACTTATTGTAAAGGAAATCTGATTTGATTTACAGAAATCATTGCCTAGCCATTCTGCCAAGTTCCTCAGGTAAAGGATACTCATTTTTCTTTGCCCCTCATCGCCATTTGAGAGATAGCACGGTATTTCTTAATTCAGGTGTCTTCAGTTTCAGAGTGGAAGAATCTAGTGGCCATGGTGAGAAAAGGCCACTTTTTCAAGTCTTCAGAGTGGATAGATGATGCTAACCCTACTCACAGCCTTTTGCTTCCGTCTCCCTTCTTCGCTGATACAAATGATTTCTAATATTCTGTGTTCAGATATAACTTGATGGATTAATATTTTGGTATGAGTTTCATACTTGGGTATATCCCATTTTATTTGCTCCTTAGGACATTATTTGAATTCGGAGCACAAGTCTTACCTCGTTTATCTGCAAACAATAAATAAAGAGCTGTTTTGTAAATTTTCCAGAAGATAATAGTTATAGGAGGTAGCATGTATTGAGCTCTTATTATATGCTAGCACTTTGCTAAACACAGTTTTGGCAGGCAGCCTCCAAGATGACCTCAAATGATCCCACTTCCTGGATTTCATGCCTTGTGTCATCCTTTCCTTTGAATGTGGACTGAATAAAGTGACTGTGACATGATAAATTTTCAGCCTCTAAGTTTTGGGGCAATTTGCTGTATAGCAGTCAATAACTAATACAACTTTAGATATATTATTTCATCTTTATAACAGTCCAGTAAAGTATTATGAAGAAAGACTGAGAGGTTAAATATCTCGTCCAAAGTATTACAACCCAAGTGAAATAAGGATTTAAACTCAGATCTGCCTGACTCCAAAATTACTTCTTAGAACTGTTAAGCTATTTTGTCTCAGGTGACAGAAACTTTAAACAGTAATGTGTAAGTAAACCTTAGGCTTTTCTCATTAATCAGGAAGTTGATGTCCTCAAAATCCTCTTTCAGAAATTTAGGTGGACATCGTCTGAACTTTGATTCTGGTTGTAGCTGTGCATGGATTACAGTGTTGACATGGGATTGCATGGCATTGCTTCAGTTCTCATGCCCTCTGATTCTCCTGCCTCCTACCAATTGTGCACTTCTTATTGCTGGCAGCCCCTTAGGAAGATTGGCCATTTTCTCTCCCCACTGCTCTCCTGCTGTCCTCTTGAGAATCAGCCTCACTTTGCTATTGACTATCTGTAGCCCTCAAGAATTCTGGAAAAAACCCTTCTTTCTCTTGTTGAGTTAGTTATAATTATAACCAAACTCCTCTTGATGATGATGATGATGATGATGATGATGATGTTAGATTAAAATGTTCCCTAGAGGTATTACTGTAATAGTTTTTGTCCTTTTATATATATTTATATTTTCCTTCATTTAAAAAAATGTTTATTTATTTATTTTTGAGAGAGAGAGAGCGCACAAGCAGGGGGAGTGGCAGAGAGAGAGAATCTGAAGCAGGTTCCTGGCTCTGAGCTGTCAGCATGGAGCCTGATGCGGGCCTTGAACTCATGAACCCTGATATCTTGACCTGAGCTGAAGTCGGACGTTTAACCGACTGAGCCACCCAGGTGCCCCAAATTTTCCTTCATTTTTTTTTTTTTTTAAACGTTTATTTATTTTTGGGACAGAGAGAGACAGAGCATGAACGGGGGAGGGGCAGAGAGAGAGGGAGACACAGAATCGGAAACAGGCTCCAGGCTCCGAGCCATCCG